>NW_015113113.1:286108-309440 GCF_001443285.1 Poecilia latipinna | reverse complement strand
TTTTTTTTTTCAAAAAATACTTTCATATTTGAAGACCAACTTGACATTCACTTTTAAATTTGGATTTCCAAACAATTTCCATATGTTACAGCATTTCAGCTCAACTTGTTTTATTCTTATGACTTTCTCTATTTCGGGATCTCTGCAGTTCATCTCGGGTTAAGCAAAGACGTGACAGTGAATGAGTGTCTTAAAAATCTAATTTCCTGACTCCAAAGCCTGACCTTACACATTTCCAAAGTGTGCATATAATCTGAGGGGAAGGAAGTGGCAGGGTCTTCTGGGCTCTACGGTATATTTACTGTAAATTTAACAAACTGCCCCTCTGTTGCTTACTCTGCTTCATTTGCGCAAGCACAGGTATTTATACAAATATCAACTTTTCTGGGTTGCATCTGAATCTTACTTTTGAATTTCAGTCAGCGCTTTAATAGATATGAAAACTGGTTTTCTTTTCCCTTTGTTTACCAGCCATGTAAAAGACCATTGCAGACTGGAATTAGGACATTATTGACAAAATATTTTTTGCACTACACATCTTTTAATGCGCATTTCTTACATTACAATTCCTTCTAATTCTCTAATAATCTTTGTGTTTTCCAACAGTTCACGTCAAGTTCAAACCTCAGAGTATGAGAAATATTATTAAAATATGCTTCTTCTTCTTCTTGTCTTCAAAAGATTTCAAAGTGACGTTACAGATAAAACAATGCTCTGTGAGAAAAAAAAAAGAAGCATTTTTGAAAAAAACGTCTGCTCTTGTTTCAGACTCACTTTTAAACCTACAGCTGGTTGTCTAGCAATAGAAAGTGTCATGAGGCCCAAAATAATTTACTGAATGCTTTATTTAAGCCTACACACAATGGAGTGGAAACTTTGCACTGCCATATCTGGCTAATGTTTGTGTTTGAAATGAGAGATGGAGACCATGAGTGTGCACGTGATAGAGAGAGAAAGAGAGGGAGAGGGATGGGAAGCTATTTTCTGGACATGCTAAAGAGGAAGGTGCTGGCCCCCTTGGCATAACATCTTATTACAACAGGCACACCCAGTTGCTTCAAATTCCTCAAGCGACTCTCTCCTGTAAATAGCAGGCATCACAGCTGTTCATTTAAGTAGAGAGAGAGAGAGAGGGAGAGAGAGAGAGAGAGAGAGAAAGAGAGAGAGAGAGAGAGAGAGGAAAATACTCCCACTGATATGAGAGATGTATTGTTGTGAGATCCCAAATTGCTGCCGAGGCTGGTGCTTTTGTATTTGTTGTTTTTTTGGGGGGGGTTTTATGCATTTCGGAATGCCGCTGCCCTTTACCGGTGCCAGTTCTGGTAACACCCAAAGCATCTGAAGCACGTCAGGCTGGGTGGGCTTTCCGTTTATATACACATCATACACCGGTCTTAACAAGTACAAATTTGGGATGTATGCATTGCGTTTGAATACAGTGTATTGCATAATACTATTATTCATTTGACGTTTTTATTTATTTTGTCCAATTTAAAATGTATTTCATTCGGAAATATTGTGAGAGACTACCTATATGTACTACAGGTAGTACATATTGGTGAAGTAGAAGAAAATCTTATACCTTAAAAAAATAGAGAAGTCTACTTTTTGTTTTTAGTTCAGTTCCCCTTGGGTCAATACTTTATAGTACTGCTTTCACTATAATTAGCGTTTACGGTTATGTCTCTTCTTCATAATGAATCATGTTAAACCCTCTCAAACGGAGAGATTGTGCAAGGATCACTTGAATTCTGAGCTCCCAGCTCCACCCTTCACTTCTTCTTTATCCCTGTCCTGTGAGCCACCTCATGAGGAAGGAAATGGTCCTTCTCCACCCCGGCGTGAGGAAGGGATGGGTGTCGGTCTGCACCCTTCAGCTGACAGCAGGAAACAAAGAAATGGCAAGCTGATTTTCTTTTTCAGCCCCAGCAGGATGTGTTATGTCAGGACATTTGGGAGATGTGGCATGTCAGGACTCTCTGACCTGTGCACCCGCTGATCACTCATGCTTTTGTTGCTGCGAGGGAGGGGGTATTTTTTTCCCCCTTTTCTTTTCTATACCTAGTATTTCAATAACTTGTTTATTTGCAATATTTTGTACCAGCAAAAAGTTTACATTCACTCATCACTCATCAATCTTAACTTCTAATGATTCATTTCTCTTTTTCGGGGGTGAATTAATTTAATAAATTTCAAAAGTGGGCACTGGGTGCTTCTTTCCATGGTAAAATTAAAAAAAAAAAATCTTGAGTTTAATGTGCTTTTGAGAGGTGCATAAAAACTGAACATCTTTCATAGTCGCACGCAAGCTTCTGGAACAATTCTGGCTAGATATTTTACCGTTCTTATTACCAGAAATGTCAGAGCTCCTGATAGCTGGTTGGTTTCTAGACACAGCCCGAGCTTTTAAGCATCCTCCATAAATTGTTTATGAGTTGAAGCTGGAGCCATTCCAGAAGCCTAATGCTTGACTGGTTCATCCTTTCCAAAAAAAACAAAAAAAAAAAACATGAGTTTTGATTTGTGTTTGGGATCATTGTTCTGTTGGAACACCCAAATCTATCCAGCTGTCCACCATCTGCTCCAAACTGTCACCCACAGGTGTAAGTAAATTGGTCAGGACGTTTAGGAATAACACATCAATCAACAAGGTTCAAGTTTGTTATGCACCGGAACCCGTAGGAACACCAGGATCTGCAGTGAGAAGTTCATTCACGCCATGTGGCAGAGCATCCTGTAATAAAATTTAAGGTAGTCCAACACAATTCACACGCAAGACTCCTTTTCTGGATCCCAGACTGAAGAGGATGGTATCTTGATAAGAATTAAGCTCAGTTCAGTTTCTCCAGATCATGGGGCTGCATTGAAGAATGTATAATCAGCACTTTTTGCTCTTAAAAGAATGAATAGATGAAGCTGTCCAGTGAACTATGCCACCTGAACAAACGTTCAGCAAGGCTGGAAATATCCTGGCACTCGCTTCCTTCTGGTTTGAGGGTTCCCAGGGTTTAATAAGCCTCTCTAAAAGAAGCAGGCCTCTACTAACTGTCCGTAATGTGCAACTGTTTCCTGTTCTCCTGAACGTGTCTTCCTCAGATCTGAACTCTGTTCGACAAACGAGAAAAGCAAACACTCACCAGACTTCTGAATAAGCATTTATGATCTCCTGGCGTCAGACATGGTTTAAGTCTCTTATGCATTGAAGTATTTCAAAAACATGCCTGTGTCAATAAGAATCTATGAATTCCTGCACTTCTTTCTCGTCTGTAATCGACTGAAAATAATACACAAACACATTAGAACCACACTTACACAAAATCAGTGCCTTTCTTTGACTTTTTCTGCTTTGGTAAATAAAATGGCCTCACTTAGGCTAGCTTCAAACATAGGATTTGCCCACATTTTGAAATTGAATCCCTTTGGAGGCAGATAATGAACCTGGTTATATCTACTAAAACTATTCAAACACAAATCTCATGTAGGTAATAATATCCAGGAATAGGTGTTGACCCACACTGTCTCAGTGGACATCCACAGAAACCCATAGTCTGTCCTCGTTTGCTGGGAGTCTGCTCTGGTTTAATCTCTATACTAACTGTACATGGTTCCACTTTTTACCTTGATTGTGTGTTTTGTTTCTGACTTATTAGAGGGCGAAACAACAGATTACAAGGAATACACATCTGCTTGGTCTAAATAAAGAAGAGAAGATTATTGGGAAATTCAGGAACGGTCGTTACAGTTTGGACAAAGATGCCTTTAAACAGCTGTGAATTGTAGGACTCAGGATTCAAGTCTTTCTAAACTTCACGCAGACTGTAAATCAACCCTACTGCTTCCCAAACATCCAAATTTAGGTTAAAATGAACACATGCAAACGCCATGCAGAAAGACCCCGGGCCAGGAGTTGCTTGGAAATATAGGTCTGTGTGATTAATCTGTGTGTTTTATTGTGTAAATTTAGCTAATGATGTGAATATTTCACATTCTAAGTTATTGGATATGATTGTATGTAAAACTAATCTTAAAGTTAATGTTTTTCTCCCAGTTATTCAAATAAATAACAAGCATTTTGCTCAAAAAGAAGAGAAAAATTATCATCAGAAGCAATCCAGACAAAGTTAAGACTTGTTGAATAATCTAGTCGTCAAAAATAATTAAAATTAGAATAACTTGGAAAAAGTCAGTCAGCAGGTAAACGTTGATGTTCCAACGCTTTGCTTCACATCAACTTCAAATATGAATCAACAAATAAAAACTTATTAAAAAGAAAAAGCTGCATAAGACATATTCAATGTCAACTCTTGTATCAAAATAAAATGATACTCATTCCATTGGAAAAGATGTGAAATATATATATTTATATATTAAAAAAAAAAACACACCACTGCCTTCTGCTGGACATTAGCAGTAAATGCAGACACGCTGCAAAAACACAAAGTTAGGCAAATCTGACTGTAGCTTCTTTTACTGTCTCAAGTTATGGCCTTCTCCTCTGTTTAATGTGAAGAGAATATATTGAAATAACACAATTACAATTTTTAATATATTAAAAGAGTCATTATATCTATCCACTGTGTACTTTTCTGGATTGCTGAGGGACTTGTGCCTGTCCGCAGTAACAGTGAGAGCCTGGTTACAACCTGGATGAGAATACTGTCTAACACAGGGTAGCAAAGAGACACGTCCCCTGAGTGCAAGCTCTACAAATACTCTGGGGCTGCTTGTCATGACACATTATTGCCTTTTTAGATGCATCCTGTAAGTAAAGAAACATTTGCATCCCCCCATCCCTCCTGTAATATTCTCTTTTTACCAGTTTTACATTAAATTGATGAACATGAGATGTCAAAAGCTTGAGATTAATTCTTTAAAAAATAATAATGAAAGTTAATGTGCCTTTTTGTCTTAAGTTGTTCATCTATACCATTTTCAAACCTTACAGTGTCTTAGTGAGCGTTTGAGGGGGGGGGGGAAGGTTTGGCGCCCATGGTTACTCAGCAGATTTGATTGTCAGTGTAAAACAAGATGTGACTATGAAACGAGCCCCCTGGAATTCAAATCATCCAACAACTAAAAGTTTGTTTGTACCTTCTCACTAAACTTATATAACAAGTGATGACTTTGACATTGTTGTGGCTGGACTGCGATGGTTTGAAATGTCTGCATAAAATAGAAATCTTGAGTAAAACTGGCAAAAATGAGATTATTTACTCTTGTACAAGTCGGATTGCAGTTCACAAGAAATGACGCTAGGTGGCGGTAGTATCACATCTACGTACGAGCTGCTCAGTAAGGAGGTTTTTTTGTCTTGTTTTTCTTAGGTCTGCCCATAAACCGCACTAAGTCTGCATTTGTACATCTCAGGTCTGATATCTGATTACTACAGTGATAAAAGGTGTTTAAATAGTTTACTTCAAAATATTCCGTCAATCTTTAATGAGCGAAAACCTCAATATTTTTCAAGGGGGGGAAAAAAAAAACCTTTTATTGGAAAAGCAAATACAGAAGGATGCAGCTCATTGCAGCAATTAAAGTGATTCGGTTGCATGAACTCAAATAATCAGGAAAAATTAAAAGTTAATTAAATTAATTAAAGGTGCTTGTCAGAAATAACATTGACTGATGGAGTTTATTTCTATTGTCCCACAGTTGAAGGGTTTTAAATTAAATCTGGTTAAATGTATTTGACGTTTTAATAAGATTCCTTTAATATTGACCAACTTCATATGTATCTTCTTGGATCATTTCTATGCCTTGAGGTATGGTGGCCAACTTTCTATCGTTTTTAATTATGATTTTAAGCATTATAAACTATGAGCTCCTAACTTTACACTAAGCCTAAGTTTACTGCGCAGAACTACCATGACTATCATGTTATTTGCTGTGAGATTACTCAAAAAAGGTTGTTTGCATGATGTATATGTTGTGAGTTTGTTTCTCTGTTATCAAGGGAGGTGAAATTCTTTACATTGTGTTACTGTGGGACACATTTGGCTGATAAATGTTGTCCTCAGAGTGGACACACAAGAACAAGGCTTTTCTCTGCTGGCCAGGTACGATGCGTCATCAAGATGGACGACTGCTGCCCCTCCCATTCCCCCGACGTAATGTCTTCTCCCTGTCGTAGCAAGATGAATTGCGACGTTCAGAATTGAAGTGACAAACTTGATAAGATGTGACGCCCTTAAACGGCATCTTTAAGGTTTAGCCGCTGGGCGCGTTGCAATGTGATCGGTTTCGTATGAGTTTGTCTGGTGTCCTTCAGCTTAGGATCGTGATGAAACGTCGAGCTCAGCAGTGATTACCACCAGCTGTGAGAAACGTCTTGAGTTTTCTCGACTGTAAATGTGAAACTGTATCAGGCAGCAGGTTCTCCGCAGGTTTGTTGAAAGTAATAGTCGCAAGTTGAAAAGATTAATTTTCAGCTGAAGAATTCCTATGAGGGATTTTACCAGTGTTTCTGATAATTGTTGAATATCTGCGTTGCATGGAGTCCAGTACCGGTACCTATAACCATCTGTTTCCATCCAGGACTGTTGGACTGTATTCCCCAGTTCCTCTGCATTTCTTATTTTTGTCGCAGAAACAGTGTCTGATGTCATTTCCACGTGTCCTATTGGATTTCTCTGGGATGTTCGCTGGTCATTGCGTGAACAACCAAAATGCTGCTTATTTGTGTGTCACTTTCTTATTGAAACATCAATTTCAAGGTCAACAAAATGAATGACCTCGCTGGTTAAACTGCAACATGGCTTTGATGTTGGACATGACCCTTTCAGCTACACAGAATAATCAGAGTGCAGTCATTTCTGTTATTCTCTGGCATCTACTTATAAATCATTTGCCATTTTGAACCGTAGACTGCATTGTGCATTGTGGGCAGTTGCTAGCACTGTTTCGCGGCACCAAGGAGGCCCATAACCAGGCCCTTTCTGTATGGAGTTTGTGAATTTGTATGTTCACTGCTTCCTCAACAGTGCATAAAGCTGCACGTCAGATTAACTGGTCGTTTAAAATGGCTCTTTGGAATCAGTGTGTGCCTGGTTTTGTTCATCTGTGGTGGACTGGCAACTTGTCCGAAGTGTACCCCGCCTAATGCCCAATGCCCAATGGCTACGAGAGACAGGCCCAAGTACCAGTACAACCCTGCAAGGACAAGCCGTAATAGCAAATGGAATAATAAATGTGTTTGTTTTCGTCATTTTATGCACATTTACTGTTGTGTATTTGTGTCATAAAATATTTTTCAAGCAAGTAGACGTTATCTACCTTAAGTCAGAGAGCGAACTCTCATAACCTCGGCCACAGAAACCTACAATCAAAATCTGAAGTGTCCTTTTAAGTATTTATGTCCTTTAATCTTGGTAGTTTTTTTTTTGTTTTTTTTAATGATTTTTGTGTTTTATTGGAAAGCTCTCCAGCCTTTAATAAGCAGTGCTAGCGTGTATAAGGTTCAAGTAGCTCCCCGGACTTGTGTGGCTTATAATATTACATCCCTTTTATATCAGCGTTGTTTGTGTAAAATAGTCCACTTGGACAAGGCTTCTTTTTTTTTTTTACTGAGGACTGAGCTGGAGCTCCTTCAGCAGACATTTTTTCAGGCTATTTCAAGGTTAGATTTCAATCAGCTTGCTGCCCATTTTGGAGGCAGAATGCAAATAAACTTGTGAAGGAGAAGGAAAATAAGGCAGCCTGTGGCGAGACTCAAAGTCATGAAATAAAAAATAATAAAAAAAAAAAAAAAACGACTTGGCCTTTGTTGAAGATTACCAGCTTTCTCTTTTATTGAAAAATATAGCTGTTTTTTCAAAGAAAGAAAAGTTAGGGAGGTGAATATATTAATATGAAGTAAAATCAGAATTGGGAAGAGGAATAAAAACAGTACATACTTGGCATAACAAAGCTACAGAATAAGGGGGGGGGGGGAACAACGCCTTCTAAAGATGAGCTTTGAGCCATTTTGCTGAATTTCTTTTGCTGTCCTTATCTTTTTTCTTAAGCCTCAAAAACACTGTCAGGGAGTGGAGAGCTTAAGCAGACCTAGGGCAGGCAGTATTTGCACATTTTTAACATAATTTTTTCTGGTTTACTTTGGAGTTTCCTCTCAAGAGAGCGACACAACAAATACACAAAAACAAGAAGCATTTCCAGTGCAATTTAGTAAAATTTCATAATTCTGCAATTATTCATAACACCAACAGTTCAAACCTTGCAGGTGTAATCTCAACCGCAGACTTTCCATTTAGCCTTAAAGCCGCCAACATTCCTCTGGCTCCCTCGTTACTACCCTAACAGTCGGTCACACTGCTGATTTCAAAGATCGTTCTCTGGAATTATTAATGGCACTAATTACAAATCTTGACAGCAACAACAATGGAGGAGTGTTTCTGCTGCTATTTAAATATAAAAAGTAGGATTCTTTACGATAAAAATGAGGGGGGGGGGGAAGTACTTTCCTTCATATCACAAAAGCACAGATTTCACATTTAATCATAAGAAAGATATTGTAAATAGGCCGAAATTGATACTAATCTGCAAAATCAAAAATAATTAGAAAGTTTTGTTCCACTGTTAAGAGGAGAGGCTGTTCAAGCAACACCGGCTTTTTCCCATTTTTCTTCAGTGTGCTGATTGTTTGCGAGGCGGTGCTGTGACGGTGTTGATCTCTAATCTGGAAACATAACATGCTAGTTACCACGGCGACAGACCCAGGTAAGACGTGAACAAGCCTCATGATACTGAATGCGCCAAAACTGGATCTGAAGTCACCTTTTCTACACTGCTCGCTTCCTAGCACACACGTTTCACAAACATCATCTGTTTGTCTAAAACTACCTTTATAAACTACACCGGTGAGGTTAAGACAGCAGCTTGAAGAGAACAAGACAAATCAAGCAATTATTTTGGAAGGAAATGGTTCTCTCTGCATCGTGATACCTCTGTGGGAATTTAACACGGCAGAGGGAGGACTGCACATTTTGTGGAGGAGACGTTCTAAGTGACACGTCTCCGACAAAACCAAACGCATCCCTAACAGATTTGATTTACGGAGCCAATTATGAGCCAATCCGGTGGGGAACAAAACTTTTAGTGTCTTTATCAAATTCAAACACCTTGCGGAAGTTGAGCTTTGAGCGCACTTGGAAATTTCCTGCAGATAGCTTTAAAGTCGGAGGCTTCTTGGAAGCACGCTTGTTCCAACTCTTGAAACAACTTGAGGCGGACTGGCACAGCGTCCCGATCCTCTGTGCGCACACCTGCATCCGTTCCACATCAGAACATTCAAAGCTGCTGTTTGTCAAAGGTGGCAATTAGTTTTCTAACACAGAATTAGATTTTAAAAAAAAAAAGGGTCACGTTTCTCCCAGGTGTATTAAAAAGGAAAGTATGACTTGGTAATTTATGGCCTGACACAGACATAAAAAGCTCAAGATAAAAAAAAAAAAAAATGTCAATCTGTCTGTTGCTGGAGCAGTTCCAGCTTTTAAAGAGGGCAGGCAAATCGGACCGGCTCATGTAATTTGTAGGTTAAACTTCTACCGTATGATTTGACTTCGAGAGAGAAAGTCAGCGTCCTCTACTTTGGGGTGGGGGTCAGTTCAGCAGGTATGTTTCCCTCTCAGTGCTTGGAGACCTAGCAAAAGGCTTTCAGCTAACCACGTGTGGTTCAACACTGCACTTACTTTTTTGTCCCCTTTCTGCTTTCACAAACAAGCCACAGGCTGTAGAAATTGCGGCCACTGACCTCCTAATATTTCAGCTCCTCTCAAAAGCCCCCTCTATCCCACCATTAAAATGCCAGGACATGGAATGTAAAACAAGTTCACCTTGACGGACGACTTAAAACTTTTTCCACATATAGCCAAACATTCATCCTGCATCAAAGTAAAAAGTGGAACCCTGTACAGTTAGTATAGAGATTAAACCAGAGCAGACTCCCAGCAAACGAGGACAGATCATAGAGAAAAAGCGTGACAAGGTGCAATAGCCTGGTTCCAAAAATGTGTACAACCTGAAAACTAACACTGTGCTGAAGAAGTTTTTGATTTAGTTTTGACATCCGGTCTTCTTTGGTAGATCACACACCTTGACTGGAAAATATTTGCCAACTCAATTTTGTACAATTTGTCCAAATCCACCAGACTGGGGTGCTATCGCTTGACCACAGGTGGTGCCTTCCTGGAGATTTAATTCTGATCTCAAAACCATTTCAAAACGTTATTTTTCTTCTTGTAAAGCCACCATTTTGTTTTTGATGTATGCTTAGACTGTGATGCTGAAAAATGTAATCCCTCCTAATCTCCAGCTTTCTAGCAGGCTTTGGGCCAATACTGGCCATTCATAAATTCATCTACACGGATTAAAAAATAAATAAAAAAATCTGTTCCAAATATGGAAAATATATCTGAGCGAACAATTAGTTTTGTTTAAGTAGAAACAGAAAGTTGACTTTTTTTTTTTAAATAAAAAAATTAATTAATACTATAACAGTTAAAAGGTTTGAACTAAAGCCGTGACTAAATGCAGACATTGAATCAAAAGGTGCTCAAATAGAAATCAAATAAATCCATGCATATTGGGAAATCAGGCAATTTATGACAGGATAAATACATGAATTTTAACCATAAGTTGGTTGGAAATTATAAAGCAAAGCATGTCAATCCATTGGCTATTTCAATTTTTAATGTTTGTTGTTTTTTTTTTCCCCAGAGGAAAAATGCCACATTGTATGTGGAAAAAGTTTTGAGATCATCTATCAAGATTACAAAAAACTTGGCATTGTAAAAAGCGGTGTACGCTTTTGAGAGCCAATGCACCATCGTCCTTTAATGATGACAAATTATACATTCACACATCTTCAAAAAAAACATCCACCACTCCTGCATATTCAAAAGAAAAGAGAATACATACACAAAAACCTCTAAAATTTACAGAAGCCCCAAGTTGCACAGCGATTCTGAGTGTCAGTTTCGTGAGAGTGCACAGAAATTGATGAGGTGTCTTCCTTGTGCTGATAGAGTCCAACTGATGTGCGAGAAGGCATTTTGCTTTCAGAAGTGATGCAGCACACAAAATCCGGTGTCTTGAGTTTAGTACTTAGCGTCATTGAGATTGATCACAGTATAGTACCATAAAATAGTCCCCCAACCAAATACATCAAAAACCTTTAAGACTCCGAAGTTCACATTTGCTTCTCAAATCAATCCCTTACAAAAACCATTTAAAAAATATTTTACAGCTGACAGATCAATTTAGGAAGGAGGCAAATATAATAGACCCACATCAGACGTAAGAGGCTATGCTTAACTGACATCCTTATAGTGTCTGTACACAAAATGATTTAAGAAAAGCAAACTCCGACATGAGCAAAAGTAATAACTCTATCTCTGTAGTGTCTACACCTTCAAACCGCTGGGATTACAAACCTATCAGTTTCATCTCTTCTTCTTTACCTCCACATTCACTGGAGCTGACAACACATCCACACAGTCCGCTCTCTAATCTTGCCGCCACCTTTCACTTCCTTTTAAAAATGGGCAATTTTCCCTGCTGATTTATCTTTGCCTTTATCATTTAAAACTTGTGAAAAATAATGTACTCTGAGTTGACATCTGGTAAAAAAATAGCATCAACCAATCCAAACATTAAAAACAAAAAAAAAATAGCTGTCAGTCTCCTTGCTATGAAGTGAAAAAAGACTTAATGGGTTTTATTTATAGTGTTGATAAAACTGATCTAACATTAGACTGATCTACAGTGAGTAAAAACCTTCTCGACTCTGACTGTAATCCCCTCCTATGGTGGTCTCCTAAGTTCCGGTTTCTTCTGCGTGGCACAGACTTCTTGCTCAATCTAGACTCTAATCTCGTCATCCTCCTGATCCATGAAGTCGAAATCATCATCCCTGTGTGGCGAACTGTACTTCACACTGTTTGTGTTGCCGTCATGGAGGTTGTACTGAGGCTTTTCCGAACCAGAGCTGGACACAGAGCAGCTATCCGTGTGGTGGTTGTTCCTTTCTGATTCGCTGATCTCCGGATCGTAGGGATCCGCCGTGACCTTTTGCTCGAGTTGGAAATTACTGCGAGGTGGTCTCGAAGGTGCCCACTCCTCTGCGTCGTCATCGTCGATGTGAGGAATGTGGGATGGCGATGCATGCTCCTCACTACCTTTGCCTTCCTCAAAGCCGAGGTCGTCCTCCTCCCAGTTTTTCTTCTCCATCACGCTGAGGATATCCCCAAGCATTGAAGGGCCCAAGTCGATGTGGAAGGACATTACGGATTCTGCTTTTTTCATCCCACCTCCTTTCGGCATGGACGGAGGCAGGTCTTTAAGTTCACCGAAGTTTCGTTCGTCAAGCTCGGCGTCCATTGTGGCCATAGCCGCCCCTCCGTTCATCGGCTTGCTTTCCACCAGCGTCTTCATAGGACTGGAGGAGACACTTTTTGGCAGTTGGTTGCCCATGTTTGAACTCTCAGCGTTCAGGTAAGGCAGAGATGTGGCAGCAGAAGGCAGTGTGGGGGTCTCATACTTGTCTACTCTGTTAACAGATTGGGACCTCTTGCTGCTTCTGAAGGTGCGGGACAGCAGCCCTGGTTTGGGACCTGGTGAGCTTTCCTTTGTGTGGGACTCCCTTGGCGGTTCCCCTGATCGGGAGCTGAGAAATGAAGTGTCTCCAAAGGCGTCCCCGCCTCGACCCACGTGCATGGTGTGACGGAAGTCCCCCAAAGGAGCACTGATCATTTCAACTGTCAGGTCAGCCCTTGACCTCCTCTTCGACTGGTTGGAGTTGCCCGTTAGCTGCTTGAGAATAGGCATGATGGCAGTCTTTCAGTTGTGATCCAAATCAGTAACTAGGCTTTCGGTTCTTTTTAAAGTTCCTTGGGATTTGTGGGAGGTTATCAAAGCAAGTGTAATTCCAGGTGTTTAGAGTTTGAAGCCATCCTGTTCCTTCAATTCAGCTCAGTTGAAGGAATCTGTAGAATAAAACAAAACAAATGTCAATGTAAGTGTTCCTAGAAAGACCAAGTAAAAACCTGGCAGGCAACGTGGAAATTTTAACAGACACGTCAGCTCTAATAAAAAAATAAAAAAAATCTATGAAGTTTAATATAGTCATGCATATAGTGATAAGCTTTTTAGAGACTAATTTTTAAAGATAAAGCCCCTTTAAGAAGCAAATGAAAATGTTAAACTCCCCATTAATAACTTCTCCAGACAACTTTGTTAACCTATCACGTAACTCATTTGTTTCCTGATGGCTAAACCGAATGGAAACGTTTGCTGCTGTGTCCCGAAAATGAATCCTCACTCGAGCTGGAAAACATTTTAAATGCAAAAATCTTCAAGGGCGTTATGTAATGGTGAAGGAGGCTGTCTAACTACAAGCACGTTTACCCAACACCAACCCACTTGAGAGGGAAAAGGTACACCATTGTAGTGGATTTCCATTCAAATTCGTTCTGTTCCTTTGATACATTTTTGTGCCCTATTTCTCAACTGTCTCCTTCTGTTTTTCCATCCACTGCAGTGTCTGCTGTGCTTTAGTTCCCATTTAGGCCCCTGACTGTTACATAACCAGAAGGAGACATTATACTGGGAGCCAGAACAACTCAAGCTTGAAATAATAAAGGAACAGGAGGGAAAAGAAGAGGAGACGGGGTCTGCAGTACTTCTTCGGCGAAGTTCAACTTAAACCACAGACTATTTAGAACAGATCCTCTTCCCTCCACACCAGAAAAAAAGAAAATGTGTCAACTTTGTCGTTGGCTGAAAGGTGCTATATACATAAAGTTGCCTTGACCTAAAGTCAGGGTCTTGGGCGGAAAATATGTTACAAACAGACGGCAAAGTTTGGCAACTTTTGTCAGCATTTTTGGCTGCCTTGTCTTTGCTTTATTATTTTTTTTTTCACGTGGTTTTAAATTTGTTGCCAATATCACTACAGGCAATAGATGTAGCTGGAGTTAGGCGTAAGCTTGAGCACATTTCAGGAAAAAAATTACATCCTTCAACTTCAGTTGTTTCTGATTAGCTTAATTTTAATCTAGTAGCTATGACAACAAAGGTGTTAAATATATTCTCTTGATTTTGTTTTTTACTATCACTGATATGATTTAAACAGAGCGGAACTCAAATTCAACTTTGGCTCGGGCGTTGGGAAAATTGAGTCTCGGCAACCCACTTAGTGTGAGTCACAAGTCCACAAACTCCATGGATCTCTGTAACAAGGGTGTCAATTGTTCAAACCAGACAGCATGAACCATCATTTACAGTGTTTTCAAACTGAGGCTGAAGCCCACACTCTGAGCTTGCTTTTGAATTGCTCCCATGAATGAATAGCTGCTTTACTGAACAATATTCCTAAAGAACATCATTTGCATTTCTGACAAGAACCCATTCAACTGGAAATGAAACTAACACCAGATGGAACAGAGTCGAGTTTGATAAATGACAGAAGTGAGTCCCACTATGTTTTTTTTTTTGCTCCTCTGAGAAAAGACCTGTGGTTTTTATCAACGACTTCATTCAGTATGTCTGTAGTTCTAGCACTAATGGGGAAGACGCACTGCCCTCACAGAGGCTGAACAAAGAGCAAATGAAAATCTTTTCTCTCCACTTTGATTGTGAAAGTTATTCGAGTTCAAGCTTGCGCCACCCCATAAGAGAACTGAAATGAGCTTATTGTTAGGAAAGCTGTTTAGATAACTGGATGCAAAGCTTGTAAGCGTATACTTTAAAGCTGAAAGCACACCAAACACTCTGAACCGTGGCCCTGCAGTTACATTAAGAAGGTATGATACGTCGGTGAAAGGTTCGTGCGTTCTATGCTAGCTAATTAGTAGATGTTCAACTAGTGGCTTCTGAATGCTTATCAGACCGACGAGGACAACTCATCCGGCATTATGTTCCTCGCCACTGCGCAGAGATTTGTATTTCTCTATGGCAACATCGGAGCAGTGTGGAGGCCACCAATCGGACTTCCTGTCTCTAAGCCGGCCGGAGACAGCAAGAGAAAAAGATTTCATCCCCTGCATGGAGAGATCAGCTCATTTTGATGGATTAACCCTTCCTGGTGGCCTTATGCAGGGCAATGAGACGAGCTCCACAGAATAGGAATGCTTTTGAAGTGATGCGTAACAAGGAGATATTCAATCTCCACATAATAAAAATAAAAATAAAAAATGTCAGTGGGTTCTCAAATATCAAAAAGACCCAAAGCGAACATCTTGAGGTCATGACAGGAAATGGCCACCTTTATTGCCTTTGGGAGATTCTTGATGTTTGTAGCTTTAAACCTCCCCCCCTCTTGGTTATGTGACCCCGCTATTGTAGCCCGGACAAAAAGACGAAGTATAGCCTACAGTCATGTCATATTCAATCTTAGCCTTTCAGTAAACTATAAAAGAAAAAGGGTAATTTAAGGTAATGGCAGGTCATGGCTTATTTTTTTATTTCAAAATAACATTTAAACAAGCTTTAAACAGCCCTTTTGTATGAACGGGGACTTGGGGCTATTCATTTGTTTTAGAAAATGAGTCACCACTACAATTAGGGCTGCACAATATGGAAAAAATGCAATTGTGATATTTCTGTCAAATATTGCAAGGCCAATGCTGTTTGTGATGAACAAATTTGTCCTCACTCGTCTTCTGTGTTTTCAACTGTTATTCGTCCTTTTTGAGAGGCTAAGAAAGTCGGCCTCCAAAATCTACATTGAGCTGAGGCATCAAGTGCAGAGCACTTATGAATGCAACTTAAATATAATTGCCAACGTAGTGTTTCATCCAGCATAAGTTATGTGTGCAACTTGCATGTGCAATGTAAGCTGCACACGTTGACACTGCGATCGCAAACGTGATTTGATGTGCAACAATCAAATCTGTTGTACAAAGACACTGGCTGCTTAAACTTGGGAGCAATTTGTATGAGAGGGTTTGACGGGATGATGAAGTTTTAAATGGTGTCTTGCAATAGTGTTCGCGTCCCTTTTACATTTCAGCACTTTGTTGAATGCAATCCATTTTAATATGGTGGACTGAAACAAAGAAGTGCGTAGTGGTGAAGTGGAAGGAATTCAAAGAATGCATTAATCAAACATTGGCTCCATCGGCTCTATGTTTAAAGGTATGTGTCTGACGAGAAGGTGAAAATTCACAGCAGTCCAAAGTATTTTGTTATTCTTAGGTGCTACCTGGACACTTTATCTACCTATGTATCCATCAACCCCTCGATTTAATTCCATCCAGCTTCCCTTCGTCTTCCTTCTTCCCTGGCAGTTTTGATTACAACCAACCTGTAATTGTAGTCTCTTTATCACTACACAGTTTATTCACTGCTGCCAGACAGCTTCAATATCTCGGCATCTAAAGAAATGGGCGTTAAGGATAGGCTGAGTCAATCCAACAGGCCTAATCTATTGTGGACTTGGACAGTCACAAACTTTTAGTTTTTCTTCCAACTTCTGCCCGTTGTCAGCATGAGTGCATATTTTCTCAAAGATATTGAAAATGAAAATGTTCCGAGCTTCACTCGTTTCCCATTGCATGTGGGCCCGCAAAATCCAAACAGAAAGAAAAACAAATGTCTCAGAAATAGCTCACCTAAACCAGAGATTCCAGTTTGACTTCTACAGTCTTTTATTCCTCGTGACTGTAAGTGAAGCGTTGCTGCTGCAGATTCACAAAGCGGACCGTACTGTATTAGTATGACATGTTTATGTAAAGGGAAAATATTTCAGAAGACGCGATAAAAATCGTACACTTTATCTGCAAACGACTGCCCCAGTTAACGTGCCACTTGGTGACAAAGCCTTTATATAACAGTGCACTCACTGCTCCGTGTGACTCAGGATCCAACTGAGACAAGTGGTGACAGGGCCATAAATGATTAAGAGCATCTTATGTTGCCAGCAGCCTCTGATGTGGGTAGAATGACATCACAACAACCAACACGCTCAACAGCGTTCAGGCTCGCACTTGTAATCCCACTGATCACAGACACAACACTGAGCTATCCCCACACCACTTTCTCTCCTTTAGCTGCTCAGCCCAATCACAGCAACGTCGAGTCACATGAAACCAGGAGGCATAAACTGACTGCATCTTACATTTTTAACAGAGAGCAAAAAGTAATATTTTATTTAGGAGGAGGAAGCTCTCAGGAAAAAGCTACAGGGAGTCGAGAAAACAAAAAAAACAAAAAAACAAAAAAACAAAAAAAAAATTACATAACAGCACTGAGACTTGCCATTTTCTGGCTGGTGCTGATCAATTTGGCTCTTTTGCTGTAATGTACGTTTGCAGTCTGCAACTCGTTACAGTTATTTAGTATATAACTAAGAACAGATGTCTGAGATAACTACCGTCTTTCAGGAGAAAGTTACTTTTCTACTGTCTGGCTGTCTACATTGGCCCAAACTTTAAAACAGTAACTGTTTTAACATCAAGAAGAACATTTCGACAGAGCCAGAATTTGCTACCCTTTTTTATTAAAAATAATAAAATGCCAGCAATGTTTCAAAGCATGGAAAGTGAGATATGCTTTTTTAAATTAACATATTTTGAAAATTATAAACATCAAAACTCCAATTGATTCAACTTCCTGGTCTCTCATCCCTCCGTCTCATTGTTTGGTGCAATGATATGCAAACGGTCAGAGCTGCTGACCAAAGCTAGAAATGACACTCCTAATCGATTAATCAGGAGCAGTGCATAACAATGTGAACTTTGTAACTCCAACAAAGAGCATCAGTAAATTTCTTTTGCAGCAGCTTTGTTGGGCCCCTGACCTTTAACCCAAATATTGGATTCCCACGTGGGGGTTGGGGCGGGTCCTGGAAGCATCACAAGCACTGGGATACTTAAAGTTTAATCCCAGATAAATAATTGCAGAGAAGACAAAAACATCTGTTAAGATATACAAAATTGCAATCTACACGCAGGGGAGTGCTTAAACCAGAGCTTCATGTTCTTAGGCACATTTTTTGCAGTTAAATCACCACCTTCCCACCTTCAATCACGCTTTCTAAGAATACAAAAAATATTTTCTGTTACACCAGAAAATAGTGAAACAGTATTTCATTTTTGTAGCTGAAGTTCAAATGACTCATTTGACTTGCTTGATATGCTTGAAAATATTCTGCTGATTTGTTACTGAAAATGTCTATGGCAAGCTATTCTTGTTCCTTGCCTACAACTCAGGTGAGAAAAACCAGTTCTGCCTGATTAGCTCCATTTCTTCACTGGAAAGGCAAACCCTGTATGACAAATGGCAGAGCCATCTCGAGCCGAAACAGGTGACAATGTTCAGAAAATGGCAGCACTTGTTTGTCACGTAACAAACACTCAGGTATAACCCTTTACCAGGCAGATGCTCTTTTATCTCATCCTTCCCTAGAATCAAGGTTACGTCTTAGAACTAAACGAAACTGGAAATAGAGTTGAAACAAACAGAGAACCCAGGTTCCAAATAACAAAAGGTCCGCTGGCAGGAGAACAAAGGGTGCATCATCAAATTTCTAAAATCAGATGCTGTATACTTTTTCCAGTTTCCTACTGCAGCAGTAGGAAATTGTTAAACAGTGTTAAACTACTCTGTGTAGTTTAACATTTAAATGTATTTGTCCAAAACATAATATCCATGCAAAACTATTGGTAAGCATATAGTCACTCTCTTTCCCAGCTAATCACTGCAGACACTCTGCCTCTCTGCTGGCTAGCAGCTGAACCTATAAACAATTACTGATGTTAACAGAGCAAGCAGCCGGAACTAGCACAAAACTTACTCAACATTTGCTTTATTAGAGATTGACAGAAAAATCAGCTTTGATTAAGGGACCTTAGTCAAAAACTGTTAGCTTCAAAGGTCCGGATCAGTCGTTTGCAAACTCAAAAATCCAATCCAACAATCCATGAATGCTAGAAGGTTAATATCAACTTGGCAACAGCACTTTATAGGACACTTTAAATATAAAATCAGAGTATAGACAGCGATGTACAGTGTCATTCAAAAGGAATGTAATTTCTACAACAAATCCAGCAATTTCTGTGGTTTATTCAGACTACAACCAAAGTAGTCTGTGCGTTCCACCAAGGAAGGCACAGAAGAGCAAAGTTAAGTTATTTTAATCTTTATCACCAGATAAAAATAATTCCTGTTCTAAATGATGCTTATGATTCCAATTTGTAGTCCTGCTAGAACAGATCAGAGATCAGTTGGCTGGGAACTTTAAGTGATTAGAAATACAACAAAGATGCTTTTTTTTTTTTTTTTTTTTTTTTTTTGGGAAAATTCAAAAAATAAATAAATTAATTAAGCAAACGATGTCAAGCTGTCTTTGGAAAGAAAAATCTTAAAAGAGAACAACATGTACTTTAAGTAATATCTCAGTCATTTAAAATGGACAAATGAAAATCACAATCAACACAAACATGCAACTTTTATTGCTTAAGAAATCCCAGAAATAATTCTACTTTTAAGCAAACTTAAGAAGGGCAGCACAGGGGGCGAGGTGTAACTAAACCTCACCGGATAAGGAAAACATTAAATTACTGTAATGCACACTATTCTAGACAAAAGTGTTTGAATCAGGTGATAAAATCTGCTCAAGACATCAATTCTAGCAAATACCACAACAATCAGAGGTCGAAAGGCCAGTAGAATAACACCTACGGCAGCGAGCTAGTTTGTCCTCCATCTGACATTTAAATGGTTTCAGTTAAACAGCGGCGGATTCCAACATTTCATAGTAAAGACTTTTAACTGCTTTAAAACATTACAGGCAAGGTTGCGAGTGTTTGGTTTGTGTGTTAGTGTGCAGTGGATTGGCGTTCAAAGCACCATTGCCACCCAGACAAAGAAACAAAACCACAAACGGATTAGCAGTGTTATTTTTAACAGGGCCTGGGCTCTTAACACGTGGAGTAAATGGCCCACCTCTCCGAATTTTAACGCAAACAAAATCCCAAACAATCCTAACTGCAATCCTTCAATCCATTTTGGTGTTTGCCAGTGATAGTGTTGTTTTAGTCTTTCAAAATTTTATATTCAAGGCCAAAGGACAACCCTCTGAACACTTCCTCTGTGTTGCCAGCCAAGCTGACCTTTTATGAAGCCGTTACTCCTGCATGGCTGGACAGAGCACTGGGTGGGCTACCACACCGTGCTGGAGACGCAGAGGATTTTCGGCTCCAAAAAAACAAACGGATAAAGTTTTTATCGCTGTTTTCCCACAACACATCTAAGAAAGTATCTATGGGTAAAAAAAAATCCCAAATAAGGATTAGAGGGCTGAGAGGCTTTTTTACTTGTGGGTCAGTATTTGGGATTTTTCTGGCACAGATGGAAGCACTGGAAGTACGCAACAGGGCAGCAAAGAGAGGCAAGATTCACTAAATAAAGCCAGCACACTGACAGACGTTCTTTCACCGGGTCCCACATGAAATATATCCAACCCTCATTACAGCTACAGTGGATGGATTGTGCTAAACTCTGTGTGTGCACAGGAGTGTACTTGTGTAATCATCAAAATCCTTCCACTCAGTCGAGGACAAACCGACCAGTTTCACGCTTGGTACCAGGAGCCAGGATAAGAGCCAAGTGGTTAAATAAATCGTCCAATAGCTGTTGGACAATGCAACAAAGCTGAATGTCTGCAGAGGATTGTAGTTTGAAAGAGACAAATTACATAACGCATTGTCGAAGCAAGAATGCCAGAGTCACAGTTGGCTTGTGCTGTAGTACAGTTTGTAGATTTGAATTTAGCTACAACAATGGCTACTGTTTCCCCGGAGACAAAAGTCACCAAGAACGGGACTTTACAAAAGATAAAGTATGACCTAAAAGATAAGTGATGAGAAGAATGCAAAAGAAGAGCACACACAGCAAGTCTGGCAAAGATCTGCAGGAGGCCTTTCAGTGCGACTGGATGATAAGTGACTGGGTCAACCTCTCAACGGCTTCTAGCCTTTTTTATCAGCAGCCTTCCCACTGAAGTTAAAACACACAACCACAGCTATAAAAGGCCTCAAGCAGAAAGGCTCGACCAAAATCCTGTGTTAATAAACCTCCCTGGTGTTAACTTTAATGACACAGACGGAAACCAACAGTCACTGACAATAAAGAGGCTCTGGTAAAAGGGAGTCAAATTCCCCCTTTACCAATTCATAGCCCTGTATGGTACCTAACCCTACCCTTGTTTCCTTTCTCCCCACTTCCATTTTGTCCCATTAAACAATCCATTACGCACCCATCCACTAAAACCACTGCGTCTCAGTTTATAAACTTCTGAATAGTCAGCCAGTTTATGACTAATACACAAAAATGCTAAAATTCTCTTCACAGTCAACATAATATTATTTTACAACAAACAGAGAGAAAATTCACGTCACATTCTTTAGGGAAAAAGTTATATTGATTATGCTTTGAATTACACATGGGAATCTGAAAGTGTATCTTGTTTACAACTTCGGGTTTCATTTCAATGTCAATCCTTGGGGTTAGAAACAATGACATCAACACCTCAGCCAACCAATCAGGGACAATAGAAAGACTCTGAGATGGTTTGCACCTCTGTTTTGTTCCCCACACGTTGCAATTTAATCCCTTCCTACTTGGATTGTGATCCTGCGAATAAAACGTTTCACATTAATGTACTCATGCCGTTGTAAAGCAATTTAAATTTCCGTAAAATGAAGAATGTTAAACTATTTGTTGTTTTTTTTCACTAAGTGACCTCTGGCAGAAACTGTTCAGTGAAGTCAGATATAATTATCTTACAGTGAACTATCAGTAAATTAAGGAAAATTACTCTTAGGAATGGTTTGTCCACGAGAGTACAGAATGCCTCTAACGAGGCAGTTATGAAGTGAGTCATGGTCAGAACAAAACTTCTGGATTCAGATTGTGCTGTGTATTTGAACTCTGGTGACAAGATATTTGGTCCCGTTGGATGGACTTGTATTGTTTTTTGTTTGTCAGCACATTAGATAGATTTTCAGTGACCATGAGGCGTCTGGTCAGAGTCGTCATCATGATAGCCTTGCAAGAGAGGGGATTTTGCAAGTTAATTAATATCACCATGGCAATACTCAACAATAATGCCACAATTACTGAATAGCACCTAATCTTGTGCAGCCCTAACCAGCACTCCAACAGAGAACATTAAAGTTTACAAAGATGGCCACTTCTGACAAGTCCCCAGCCTAAAGATGGAGGTCTAAACACCTCCTCTTATTCTGAAAAGCAAATTGTCAGTATAATTGCAATGTTACATCCTTTATTTACATCGCGCGTAGTCCTGTGGACGCGCATGCTGTGAGCAAGCATGCATTTAAGTTGTTCTGAATGCCAATCTTAATGAATGTTCTTCCAAGCAACCAAAGGGAAATCTCATCTCAGATGCTCGGCTCAGTGGGAAGCGGCTGATCGGTGTAATAATTTAATGCGCTACAAATGAACACTGCAGTTAGGTTCATTAAAAGCCAAAATAATCTCTACAAGTGGTGATTTAACCATTTCAGTGAGGAAAAATAAAGAACAATAAAACACATCCCAGTATGAACCTCTGACTTTTTAAACCTAATTAAAAAAAAAGGGCTAATTTATTAAACACTCAAAAAAAGGACTTTAGAGAAAAATGCTGCGCTTTCAAACAGCTCCAGGAATCTTTCATTTATTTAAGTCTTAAAAGTTTGTTTTCTATTTCTGCCCAGTAAAGGATTTCCCCCTCTAGCTTAAGAGTGTTCTGGCCTGTTTCATAACTGGCTTTAATTATTTATAATTCAAACGTTTTTTAATTAGTGGCAGGGCTGGGCTACATGAAGGCCAATTTAACTGAGAGCACTTGAGTCCTGCAGAAAGAGTTTTGGTTTGACCAAAATATTATCTTGATTGACCATATGTCGCTTCAAACCCATTTACACATAAGTGAGCACTATTAGTGCCCTTGCAGATGTGCAAGACAATAATGCCATGCAGAGTCATGCATCCCCAAAGGACCATGAAAGCTGGCGTTTTAGCAGTGCTCAGATAACAAACCAGATGGCTCTTTGATCTCATTTCCTGAAGCCGTGGCGTCTTTAATTTCTATGAATAAAAATGAAAAATTGTCCCGCAGAGCTGACATTAGTTTGCTTTTCTTTTATTCCTAATCATATGTGGTAAACCACCAGACATTTTAAAATACTTCAATGTTCATAACACAACCAATAGCACAGATTATCAAGAGTCAGATTAGCCACAGCACTTGAATGAACCGAGACTTTTTTTTTTTTTTTTTTTTTTTTTTTGAGACCACCAATGTTGTGGTTCGCGGCTTGGGGTTTCG
>NW_015113113.1:245715-282994 GCF_001443285.1 Poecilia latipinna | reverse complement strand
AATACAAGCGATTTAAAAAGGGCATGTTTAGCCCAAAAGCTGTAAGAACCCGCGTTTTTTTTTTTTTTTTTTTTTTTTTTTTCCGAATCTGAACTACATGGGTTCCTGCTCTGTGGTTTCGCCACCTCACGCCTTCGGTTTTAACGGTAGATGTGTCTGCCCACAGGCCCACACCTTCATAACCAAGTAGGGCTGGCCTCTCATAACTTTGGGACATCCGGAGTGATCTCACTTCAGATTTACAAAATGTGCACATTCAAAAGAAACTTACAGTTTACTAAAGGCTTAAACACACACCTCAGATGAGGGACCCAGAAAAACTGCACCCTGCACAGCCCTTCAGTTGAGTCTCAGTGAGGAACATCTGCCAAGACCATATCAACCAGGAAGCATCAACCAATCAAAAGAGGTCATTTGCGCACACATTCAGTTCTGGGCATGTTAGAGACCAATTAATTTAACACGCATATTTTCAAACTCGGGGAAGAAGTCAGAGTACTCCGAGTAAAAAACAAGCCTGAAAGTGGCAATTCTCCAAACTCCATGCAGAAAAACACGAGGATCTTTTTTAACGGATGGCACCAGTGCAATAAACGCCACCATGCCGCCCTTAGAAAATATGTTTTTTTTTTCTTTTTTAACTAAACACAGTCTGCTGATATGCTTTGCACATTCAAGGATTTTCACAAACCCATCTTATTTCCCAGGATAAAAGGCAGTTTTGCTCAGAATTATGACACAATAAACATTGATCACTAAACCTTTTGATAATTAATTGTGGATTATTTTAATTAAAAGAGAATAAAGTGATTAACCTTCATGAGCTTGCATTTAGTCTCCTAGAGGAGAGACGCCAATGTGGCTTCATATAAACACATTTATGAAATGACTTGAAATGGCAGAAAAGCATCTTCCTTAGGAATGATGAATGTTTTGAAAAAGATGCTACATTTTGTCTGGACTAAGTTCATTTGCTGGCAGAGTAAAATCTTGCAGGCCATTTAAAGTGGCGAGGAGATGAAAAACAAGGGGTAGTTTTTGCTAAAAACTTTGGTAAAATAAATAAGTAAATTACCCTAATTTTGCCACATTTTATAGTTCAGCAAGAATCTTGCCAATAATTCAAATATTTTTGGAGACAGACAGATAGCTAGATCCAACCATATCTGTATTTATGAGTTTCAGCACTTCATCCCTGACCTCTTGCGCTATTTTCAAAGAAGGAAGTGCTTAAACAATGTGCAAATCATTGTGGTCTGTATGTGTGTACATGTGACACAGCAAGTCACTCCTTTGGGAAACCCAGCTGCTAAAGAGAGGAAACGATGTAACATTAAAAATGTTTTGATCTTGATATCATGTTATGATGTTATTTCCTCATTAAAAAGCATACCTGGAATGTCGCCTTGAACATTCCAGGTTCAACATCCATGCATGTTTGAGAAATCCTTGAATCTCCCTTGGCAAAGTTATTCAGGGATGCCTAAACACTTGCTCCCACAAAGCGCCAAATATTTTCACAAAGCTCCTCCTCAGAGCTGCAGTCTCCATACTGCTTCCACCCGACTAGCGGCAGCAGCAATTAGCAAACACCTGATGGAACTGTGCGACTGTCTGTATGATTAGCGGAGCAAGGGACCAATTTTAAGGTGTTAAACTTTAAAGTCAGATTGCTTTTAAGCCATGTTTGATTGAAACTATAACAGTTGAGCTATAAAATGGCACCATGTGCCTGGAAAATACACAACCCCTCCCCCACCGTATACGAGTCACACAAAAATAAAGCTTTTAAGAAAAAAAATAATAAATCACCTTGCGTTTTACTTGCAGTGTAATTAAACCCTTCTTTAAAACTTGAGTATTTGTTGGCCGTAAGAGAAAATTTCCAAATCCTAAGCTTTCCCCTGAATCCCAACTTGATTACGTTCAGCAGCTCTCTGATGTCTCATTAGTTACAGCTTATAATAAAAACTTTTTTTTTTCTTGTATTAAAGATATTTGAGATACCACTGTGATCCAACTTTTATTTTCCAGAAAGCTGTGAGCATTCGTTGTAATTAATCTAGCAGACTAAATTCACTGGCTGAGATGAGTGTTTAAAGTCCATCAACAATCACTTGCACTGCCATGAACATGTTCAAAGGTTGGCACAAGTAAGTGGAGATACACGCCCTTGTAGTTCCAGTAAAAAAAAAAAAAAAAAATCTCTAACAAAAATCACAACTATGTCACAAGGAACAAGAACGAAGAAAAGAAAAAAAAGAACAAACCCTTCTGACACACCCAACACGCACATGTGAACAGGGATAATGCACATGCACACACATTCATGAAGGATGAGGGTAAAAGGTGACGCCCCTTGATTCACAGTCATTAAAGCAGAACAACAAAGGCGATCTTTATCTGTTAAGGTATTGTGATTTCACCGCAGTCCATTCACAGAGCAGCGCTGCTGACCTGAATATATCCTCCAGAGGCTCGGGAAGGAAGATGTGTGAGCCTTTACTCATATAGACTCAATGTTTCTCACAGGATTATGAAACTGTAATATAATAGTACCTCTTAAAACTGATACTATTGTACCTCCAGAACAAACTTCTGGTATGATTTTGTCACTGAGCTGGCTCAAAGATTATCACAGTTACACAAACAGTCCTCCTTTGTCTTTGAGAAAATAACCACTGAGGTTTTTTTGTTTTGTTTTTTTTTGTTCACATGACGTCCATAAACAACGTAGGTCCATTGGGGGAAAAGGCGGGGACTGGTTACTGGGATCAAGATGTACCAACAGGTATTGTTTTGAAAACGGCTAA
The DNA here is from genome assembly GCF_001443285.1 of Poecilia latipinna. NCBI lineage: Eukaryota > Metazoa > Chordata > Actinopteri > Cyprinodontiformes > Poeciliidae > Poecilia > Poecilia latipinna. Next base: position 280,181 of record NW_015113113.1, on the reverse strand, counting down.
AAACTTTGGTCATGCTGTTCCTACAGCTTAAAGTCCTTTTAATGAGATGCTAAATAAGTGTCAGAGCAAGAGACTAACCCATCATGAAGAAAACGTATAATCCCAATTTATTTTGGTCAGTGTTGAAAATGCACTTATTTCGCCCCATGTTTTTTTTTTTTAATAGCATATCATTTATACTTGAAGGATTGAGTTGCTTTAAATAAGAAATACCCCAGAGACATTTTTTTCTTTAGCCATTATTCATGGAAAATCAGCCTACTGGTTGACATTTTCCATGGAGCATATAAAATATTTCAAAGATAATAAAGCAGCCAAACCAAAGAGCAGCATTAATTTTCTCTGAAGCTCATTGGCTGTAACCCCAAGATCAGAGGAAGATGCTATGTGTTACTTTCTGAGGTTGTGGCAGAAACTGTGTGTATTAATGCATATAAAACTTGGTGTTTGAACTATGAAAGTAGGCAGTTATAAGCGGTAGATGGGGTCTCAAGTGTTTGGGGATTTTAGCTATACGCAGACAGTCATGGTCCCTCCCCTCTGCGAATACCGAGGTTCTTAAGTATAGTGTAATGTATCAATATTTTTGAAAATAAAATTCAGCTCCTACATATTCAGTTATTTAAGATTATTTGCTTCTGGACAACCATGTTTCAACAAAACAGCAAAGTCTGAAAAATCACGTTTTTGATCCGCATCGGTCTTAGAATTCAAAGTGTTCCCAAGTAAATTTAGTGTAAATCCTGTCAAAATAAGATTTATTCTATTTGTTGCTTTTTTGACTTAAAGTTCTCAGACTTTGAGGCTCTTCTAATCCACCTGTAAACATGCTGCACAGTCAAGTCATCCAGCCAGGAGGAGATGTCTATATGACTGAGTGGATTAAGGAACTTACTACATAATGGCATAAAACGAGATCAGCATTATTAAAGATTCTTGCTGATGTCAGTACTTTGACTTTTAGGCTTTCTTTCTGACCTCTGCAGCAACAAATCCAGCACTTATCTTTTCTAACTGATTTTTTTAAAGATGATAAATTGCTCAGCTTTTTAAGCATCTGATAAGATGCTTTACATAGAAATCTCACAGTTTAGAAAAAGAAAAAAGTCTCCTTTGAGAGTTTTTAGTATGTTTTGTAGCTACGGCAATGTCTCGCAAAAATGTAGTGCTATAAAGGCTAGATCTGAGAATAAAAATGCAACTGAAGATGTTTTCTTTCAACTTCTCAAAACACTTTTGAGACTTTGAAAAAAAAAATCTATCCTTGAGTTAGAGCAAAAATAATGTAAAAGTCTCTTGGAAACTCCAGAGATTATGGAATGTAGCAGTGGGAGGTTTGTTGAATTGTTTCTCCTCAAAAGGACTTGGTGAGTAACACTTAACTGCAAAATGTTAAAGAATGAGCCCCAACCCACTGACATTTTTCCTTCCCTCCATGCCATTACCACATGACTGAATGCTTCTTACAAAGTCCAAATACCAGAATAAAATAGGTGTTTAAAAGTAAGTTTCTGTGATTTTGCAATACTAAGAAGGGCTTTCAGCAAATGAAATGCAGAGAGGTGTGTCTCCAGACGATTGGCACTGTTGTCATCAGTAGAGATTTCAAAGCAGCTTGTGCTGGAACAGCCTTTTACATCAGACTAGGCGACCATCCGAACTGGTTCAACTGCATGCCGAAACACTGGAAGCGATGATGACTGAAGAAAGTGACGCAAACTTCGCATATAATTGTACAATTCAATCAGGTACTTCTATGTACACACACACCACTGTGAAGGAGGAGCTGGTAAAAACAGCCTTGTTGTTTAGCATTATAGCATTCCTGTTTAACAGGTTACTGTCTTCTGTCTTCTACACAACAGAGATGCAAATGACAGCAACCAAAACAGGCAAGGATTAGAGGATTGGATGTCAAGTTAGGTTCTTACGGAAAGGAAAAATGAACTTGACCCTTGAGAACAGATTTAAAGTAATTATGTGTAATGACAGTATGAAGAAACTCCAAGAAATGGCTCAGGTTGCTCTTTAGCATGTCCAGGCAAAGCGAGTTTAGGCAGCAACAACCAACATAATAACGCGAGCGAGACACTACAAGGCAATGACTTGTGAGGGTTACCAAGAGAAACATATGTGTTTAGGGAACTTCCAGATTAATCAATGGCAGTTGCTTCCTCTTTTATAGTCACTGACTGGGGGACTTCTGGATTCAGAATTATTTTTTCCTAATGTCTATTCAGAGATAATTCAGACATCCTAAGAAGCTTTTGTTTTAGTTGGTGATCTGAATCCTGTAACAGATGGAAAATGAGAGCTCACAACTTTTCTAACTATAATCTATGCCTGGGCAGAACCGCTGTCACAAAGGGTTTTAGGAAGTTTTGAAACATCTTTTTCACAGTTTCAAGTCCTACTGGGACTCTTTCCGGGAACCAAGTTGGTTTTTCTGAGGCAATTATTACTCTTCTGTATATGCCAGAGTACAGATTGACTAGCTGGGTAGAAATGTACCTCAGAAAAAGGTTGAGAGGAAACACAGGTGGCTGACGATGTTGTAAAACGGGAGAGCACATTTGGAAAAACACAGAGCACAACCACCCTACTTCCCACATTGTTAGCCCACCAAAATCACATCAGATAAAGCACTCTGTCTGATGTATGGGTTCACCACTGCTATCAAACAATAACCTTGAAACAACATTGTTAGAATATACGTCTCCCTGGTGTACCGTAAGGAGTTTGATAGTGGTGGCATTTAAAGAGTTCGCAGTTAAAATTAGTTTGAAAACGGTCCCTAGGATGCCGTTTTTAAAAGTGGCAGGTAGCAACAAACGCTTGTGTGTGTTTGCCTGCCGCTGGGAGGCAGTTAGACTGCAGACCGGTTACAAGTCTGTGTCCCCTCTGACCTACGCCTAAAATGCAGTGAGAAGTATTCTGCTGCATTTTATAAGATAGATACAACATTAGTACGACACTTGAAACTAAAATAGATTCTTTTCATTTTACCTGTCCAACTGAAAAGCTCATGTTGAAACAACCTGGCTTATTTCCAAATTAGACTGAAACGAATGGAATGAATTGTATCTAGCAAATTAAAGAGGTAAAGGAGAATGGGACTAAAACTTTGAAATGATTTAATAGTTACAAAAAAAAACATACAATGAAAATTAGTACTTTAAATGTCTAGTGCAATTAGATTTCTTTAGGTCAAGAAATGGTACGGGAAAAAAGATACGCATGCTGTTCCATTATTTAGCCCCTTATCAATAAGAAGTAGTATTTTTTTTTTTCATTTACCAGGAAAAGCTAACACCTGAAATAAGTTTTTTTTTTTTTTTTTTAATTCCGTCATCAGTTCAGGTTTATACTGCTTTTCCTTTTTCTTTCACACTTTTGATCATTGAGGGCAGAGGCCTGTTTGCAGCTGTCTGTCAGAAACCAGCATTTCAGGCTTTTAAAAATGTTTATTTGCTGACAAACAAATAAAATCAACCACAACCCTGTGGATCCTTAACAGATAGTGAGACACTGCTGTGTGTGTAAAGTTCATGCTCCTTTCGGTCACTTCTCTATGATTCTCTGACTATTTCGTTTATTGGTCGCACACTGTCCACAAGAAGCCACTTAAGTATGCGTTTAAACAAATTCACGGCGTGCAACTTCGCAGAGCGCATGGGAAACTGCCCGAAGTTACGGTTTCCATGAATCTTCGCACGAGCCCAGTTACCGTCTGTCTCCAACCCCCACTGCAGCACACCTCCTCCTAATATAAAACTGCAGTGACCTCAGTGCAGCACAGTCAGAGTTGGGAAGGTGGCCAACTTGCTCACAGCAGCAACATCCTCCCCAAGCAAACTCAAACAGCCTTGGCAGCAAAAAGAAGCTACAGTCAGAGATGACACAGCTCCGTAGTCCTCCCCCCACCCCCCCATCAACCCTCAGTTCTCTCCTATGACACAACAGATATTGGAGCGACATCTGCCTGCCAGCTGAAAAGAGGCCATAATGTAAGGTAGCTGAAAAAGGCCTGGAGTGTGTGCAGTAACGCAGAGACGAGAAGGACGATCCCGGGTTTCTGGTTTTTATGACACAGAGTTGTTATTTCTGGATAATAAATGATTCATCAAACAAAGTGAACACTACTGACTGACCCTGAGGGCCGTTGTTAAGGCGTGGTTAAACATTTGCATGTAAGAGGAAGTCAGAGGAGTTGTGCATGGCCCATTAGTTTATATGTCCAGTTGCCCATGGAGATAATTTAACCATGACTAGAGAGGGGTAGGGACTGGTTAAAAGACAGCAATAATGTTAGTGTTAAGTTGTTCTGGACTTTACGGTTAGTCTATACTGCTTTTAACAACAACAACAAGATAGAAGGGGGTACTTTGAGTTTATGTGTACTGTAGTGTTTGTTGTCTATAAAAAACATTTTGCAGCTCATCAGACAAAACGACCAAAGAGGAAACACAAAGAAACTGGCTAATGGTCCAGGGGTTTTAAAAAAAGGTAGACTCCCAGAGACTTTACAGTGCTTTGCTGTCTTACAAACCGGCCGACGAGTAATAACGTTACATAACTTTCAGTCAGGGGAAACTGATGCTCAGGGAATCCATCTGTCCCAACTATGATTAAATCATGTCCTGTCCTGGAGCTGGAAATAGTTTTTGGGACAAAAATTCCACGGTCTGTGGCCCAGTTCCAACTATTTGTTAAATAAGGTAGTTATTAGTCATAGAACATAAATATATAGATAATATAGATATATAGAATATATAGATATAGATATAGATAATATAGATATATAGAATATATAGATAATATAGAACATAAATATAGAACATATTTATCTACATGCCTGTGGACTTGTCCTTCAAGTAAGGGTTCCGAATGTGAAATACACCACATGTATTATTTAATGTACTTATTCATTCAATCTGCTTGTTGTGTGTCTAGGCTTGGTTCAAAATCTGACAATTACTTGACTTCCAGTTTACATTATATTACAATGTATATTATAATGCATACATTATTTCTTTTTTGGCAGGTATAAAAATCTCCTCATTTTATAATTTTGAGCAAAAATACATTTGATGTTTATCGCATCAACATTGTCCATACTAAGGTTCAAGCGTTTAGTATGGACAACATTTGACCTTTTTGCTCTCCATAGTTTGGAGAGCTGTAGCAACCCATTTCAGAGACTTAGTTAGTGGGACTATCTGCCAAGATAGCTAGCCTTGAGCCTGCTGCTTAACAAGTATGGCAAAGACTTCTTGTAGATATAAATAATTAGTGCCTTCCTTCAACCAGCTGACCAGCGGTGTGCAGCAGCAGGTTGGGGGTGAGTGGTTAACTTATTTGACAAATTAACTCATGTTTTTTTGTTTGCTTTTTTAGCCTAGGAAAAGTCCATATTTCACCAGAAGATTTAAATATTTTTAGTCTTGACATCCAAATTTACCAATAATGTATAGATGGAATGTCTTTCTGTTTCAAGGGAAAATACACTGACCTTATGGGCTGAATAAATGGACCATTTACTCTAATCACAAAAAGGCTGCTTCACAGTTAATGCCTTCAAAAATCTGAAATTTTGATGACTTTGGATCAGAAAGCTTCAGAGTATCTTAGTACAATGCTCTAATTGTTTCGAAAGACAACTTAAAAAAATTGACAACATATTTTGCTTAGTCTACAAAGGTTTGCCGATATCTCAGTCCATCACATGCCTATTTCAACATCCTTATCCCAATTCGAATTGCAATAGAAAAACATGTCCAAATTGGGATTGTCCAGCATCCACACTTTTATTCTTATTTGAAGCAAAGCGGCTTCGAGTAAATTTATGAGCTTTAGATGTTTCACAATTTTGAAACAACTTCCCTTAAAAAAAAAAAAAAAACAAAACAAAAAAAACTCGTAATGTCACCAAGTACAGAAAATAACCAATTGCTAATGTAAACAAATATTTTACTAACCTGAGCAAAAAATGTTTGACCTTACACCATTTCAGCAGTATTAAAAAGTTAATTCTCTTCTAGATTAAATAGCTTATTTCGACATCAAAACCTCCTGAGGGTTTACCTAGTGCACCACTGGTGTGTTTGGCAATCTGTCCTGTGTGAATTAAAGTTCTCTCAGGTACCTTTGGTCAGGAGGAGCCCAAAAGTAGCTGAAAAGTTTACTTGTACCTTAGAAAAGTTTATTGTCCATTTCCAAGTGAGGCAGTATGCCAAAGCTAATCAGAAAAGACATTTTAGAAGAGATAACCTCTAAGAAACGAAAACTAAAGTTGTTTGGGTGAAGTATGTACACTATTCTGTCCACACATAGAATGAAATACTTAAGTTTCACGCAAAATCAATGAATTACAAATGCCCACAAAAGGGAAATTAAATGTGAGGAGGTTTTTTTCAGTAGATACCAACATTTTAACGGCCAGATTGGTGATGAAGGACGGAGAGGACGCCAGAGGGCTCATTGTTTGGTCCTCCATATGGGACAAACATGATCCCGATGAGACTGCCAGGCGCTGATTGACCACAGGGAACATTTGAGATTCAAATGAGATGCAGATCTCACACCGCTGGGTTTTAGTTCAACCTACGTTCCTAACTTCACGGAAAAGCTTTGCAAAGAGGGCACGAAACCAACAGTGGGCCAACAAACCAAGTCATTACAAAGCAGCACTCTCCCCAAACAAAGCAAAATTAGAAAGGTTAGTGCGCAGTCAGCTTCTAAAACATGAGCTACACATTATGGAAAGTTACCTTTCTCCTTCAGCTTCCAGGCGTACAAAAAGTTCAAGGCAGTATTCCTCTCAACTTTCCGTAAACACGAAGTAAAACTGCGAGCAGTAAGTTGTCAGAAGTCTCGTTTAGTTTCCTCAGAGGAGAAAAGACAGCGGAGTTGTGTCAGGGTTATGGTCCCCTCTGTGTGTGTGTGTGTGTGTGTGTGTGTGTGAGCGTGTATTTGCTCCAACGTCCGTTTACTCCGCATCTGCGAGGCACACAAAGCGGCCTCCTCTCCCCTCAAAGAGCACCACCCCCCCGCTAAGATTTAAAGGCACAGCGTCCTATTTAGCCACAGTACGTAACAATAGACTCAACTTCAACTTGGTGGGTGATGGGACTCCTAATTTAAATACAGGGCCCGTCTACTTATCTCAGGGAGAGAATAATACTTCTCTCCATTATATCATGTTAGCATCTTAGGAATGCCACAACACAAACACATATAACCAAATAACTACTACACGCTGTACAAAAGAGCCTGGATCTGGATGGACTAATGTTGTATGGCTCTTTGGTGTGTCATACCTTGACAATGTTTCTTCTGCAGCTTAGATATGAGAACAATAACAACTGTTAGTACAGGTTAATACACAAATCTGGTTATCAAGAATGTTTGGCAAAAATAGTCATCATTTAAAAAAAAAAAAAAATCAAGTCCCATTTGTAGTCTTCTGAAAGGAGAGACAGCAAACATATGGAAGAAGATGCTCTGCTTTTTTGCCTGAATGCTTTGTGTTACAGAAAACCACGTCACAATAAAATGTGGTGGTGGCAGTATCATGCTGTGGGGAGACGTTTCTCCAGCAGGATCAGAGAAACCAGTCAGGCATAATGGGAATGGAGCTAAAATCCCTTAAATGCAGGGCGATACCATTAAACCCTTAAAAGGTTTAAGAGTATAAATATGGTTTTAAGCACACTATGCTTCATTAGGTGCATTTATTTTTTTGTTATTGTAGCTGTATTAAAAGCTGGCTGCCACACTAATTGTGGGAGACATAATGTCATGAACTAGCCAATTATTTCTGATTGTTCACAGATTGTGTTATAGAAATGCCTATTATTGTTTTCATTTTTTATTTGTTTGTTGTTTTTACTTTAAGCAATTATGTACCATCGAGTGTGAAAAAAAAATATTAAAACCTTTTTTTAAAACGGCATGCGTTTAAGTGGTTAAAACAACCATCTGGTCGTCAGGTGTGAACCTCTAACCCGGACTTTACTGTTCGCCATCTGTCTCTCAGATTTTTCCCATATGTTAATATTATTATAGATCTTATAAATGATGAGCCAATTAGTGGGACAAAGTTTAATGAAATCTCTTGGAGAACAGTGGTGCATTTCAGCTGGAACAGAACTTTGTTTGTCCCTTTCCGTGAAGAAGTCTTTTTTTTTTTTTTTTTCCCTTATTGCTTCCTTGTGTGGTTTTTGTATCCAGTGCTTTGCTTATTTCCTGGGATTCCACAATAAAAAAAAATACACAAAGTATATTTTTTGTCTACTGGAAACCCCTCAGATGAGGTCACACTATAACTAGACAAGAAATTGCTCCATGTAACAGCTTTTGTAATTCATATCACCATTCTTAGCTGCCTCAAATCCCTGAATGACCTTTTCTTTGGTGTAAACTGCTTTCAAATTGCAGTGAAAGTGGGCGAGAGGGTTCATTCCAAAAACCTGGAGATAATGCTAGCATAATGCGCATTTATTGCATAAACAGTTTAAACTGCTGGCAAACAGTACATTAGAAAGGACAGTGGGAGGGATCTCCTTTCACACAAACTACTATCCTTTCACCGACTACCAGTATATCCACTTCAAATCCCTAACCCACCCTGAGTGAAACTGACAAATGAGGCAATTTAATTCATGGCTTCAAAGTCCTTTGAACTACACCTTCTGTCTGAATGCCTTAATATTCCAACTGTGGGCTCTCAAAGCTCATCATGGCTATTTAGTGCCCTGGACTCCCTTTTAAAGAGGGACCACCAGCTCAGTCATCCATTGCCTAAAAGGGGTAGGAACAGAGAAAAAGGAGACAAATATTTTTTTTTCTGCAAGCTGAACACCTCTTGAGTACAATTCCACAGTCAGAGAGAAATTTCCCATGTGTTTTCAAAAAAGGGGATTAGCGCTCTGGAAGCTCCCGTTCCAATTCCCTGTCCCATCCTATCCCATCTAATCTCCTCTTTTCTCATGCCTGTGTGTTTAGTGGGTTAGCCCTGGATCAAGTGACTGACTGTGATCCAATTAGCATCTAGCAGCATCTGACGCTCTGCATGTGTCTTTGATTTAGATGTACTGTACGTGTTGAGCGCTTCCGAAATGTAGAGCATCCAAGACATTCTTCATGCTTTACAGACAGACAAGAAAATTGCTCATGTTTTAAATTGTTGCATCTAACAATTTCAAATCTTTTTTTTTTTTTTTTTTTTGGCTAGAGATTGTATTGAACTAATGAGTCGTGCTTATCTAGGAGCACAGAACAACTTGAGAGGGACATTTGTAAGCAGATAACGGGATTTTGCATCATCTGCACCTGATCCGTTTTAACGGTTCCTTGAGTAACCGTCAACAGTCAGGTTGTATTTGATCAGCTAATTAACTATAGACAGATCAAATGCATTCACAGAAATTGGTCACACAAGTAGTGTGGGGCTTTGAGCACTCTCAGATTTCTACATTTTTCTTTTTGTTTTTTTAAATTGAACATTAAAGTGAATGTATCTGCAAAACTACAACAGTTAAACTTCAGGTTTTAACACCATTTGAATACAAAAAGCAACTTTTATAATTATATTTTCATAATAGTAAGTGGAAATATTGTTTAGCTTTTCGAATGCATTGTACTCCCCATTGAACTCGTTCACATTCTGATGAACCACAATTTTCAGTATACTTTATGGGAACTATTAAGCTAGAAGGAGCATTTTTACTCCAACTGGAATTCATGCTATTTCAACTACAATATGCGTGTTTGTGTGTGAGTGAAGATTTGGGTGGAGTTAATCATTTTGCACATCATGACTTTGAAATTTCTGCCTGTATTGATTTGAAACAGCCGGATTTATGCTAAGATGCAGGTACAGACAGAAATCAGGTTACGCAAGTCTAATTACAAATATACGACATTCATTTCAATAAGAAATGTTGGAAATCATCTTAAATTTTACAGCTACGCAAAGCCTTTTGTTGCTACCTCATAATATCCCAATAAACTTTGTGGCTTAACATCACAAAAGATAAAAGCGGAATAGGGTGAACACTTTTACAAGGCATTGTATTAACATGATTCTGTTTGGTGACAAGTACATTTAGCAACCTGAATCACAATGTGACGATGTCTAACAAGCAGCAAAGACGACAGACTGTTGGTGGATTTCTTGCTGCATTAGGTTTTGATTTAGCTCAGCACACTACATACGCAATTGCAATGTTTGAAATTAGATTAAATATATTCACCACAGTAACCGTGTTTACATCCGTGTTGGCAGTCGCAAAAAAAAATAAGATACATAAAAAATTGTAACTTTAGTTATATCCTCCCTTACTATTTTAACAATAGTAATGCATGATATGACTACTGCTGTCACTAAGTTTCTTTTCTTTCCTTTTTTCTTTACCATGTGGAGAAAGAAAATCACATTTTGAGGAATGTGGGCTGCTGAGGCAACAGAGTCTGCTGTAGTGTATACGTTGCAGCAAAAGTTGAAACATGAACAACTTGGAAAAATAAATGATTTTTCAGCCAGGACTGCATCATGTCATAGCATTCTAATGTGATTTGTTTGATGACCCAAAATAACTTTTTTTTTAAAGCAATTTTTGTAGCACTACCTTCAGTATTTACAGGAATTTGGCAGAGAGATGGGGAAGACATGCAGTAAAAAAATGCCAAAGTAAGGAATCAGACCCTGGATTACTGCGTTGAGAATTATTAGCACAGAAGTAAGAAAATCTATGTTCAAAAATGAACACTTATAGGGCAACTAATGTAACGTTTAGGACTCAAATTGTGAAAAAGCTTGTTATTTTTTTTTTGCTTTTTTTGTAGATCTGTGGAGCTGAAAAAGAAATGAAAAAAAAGACGGGATAACATTGAAAAATAATTTATTTCAGAAATGTACTGTGATAATATATTCATTCAGATTCTGCATGATAAGCTTTTGTTGCGTACAATGAAATCACCCCACATTAAAACTTAAAATAAAACCTAAAAGGAAAAAAGTAGATGACAGTCTCTTCTCTTTTTTTTTTTTTTTGAACTATGGTAACTAGCAACACATCACCGAGTCTTCACTATAGCGTTGTAAGTCGGCCTCGCAGGTGGCCAGACGTTGGCCCGCCCTTCTGCGGCAAAGCTCCAGGCAGGTTTAAAGCTGCAGGACGATCCGTTTATACACAGACTTACAGTGAATGATCTGTAAAGCTTGACGTACACATAGTGTAATCATTCACACACACGCCCATGCACACGCGCACACACGCACACACACGCCCTCGCGCGCGCTTTAGAGCAAAGTCACACCTGGATATTACAGAATGGCTGATTACACAAAAAAGGGAGAGAAGTGAGGCAATTCAATGACATCATCTGTTGAACAGGCTCAGTGCTGCCCAGCGATAGTGATCAGTAGCAGGAAAGAAAACAGTTTAAGCAACAAGGTGAGGAGATAAAAATATTTCTCCCCCCCTCCCCTTTTTTTTCTTTTTCCTCTTAACAAAATCACACCTAAGCACTTCCAGCAGATGTGTCCACACAGTTTCAAAACTTCAACTCGGAGGCTGAATATCAAAGCGTTTCAGTAGATTGAGACTGATGTGTTTATACGAGAGCAGGCCAAGGGGGCCAAACGTGAAAAATGGGTTGTGTATGCGGAGAAGATTCGAAGCCCCCCACCCCCTGGCCTTGCCCATCTGTTGGGAGTAAAAGGAGGCTCTCGTAGCCCACGGAGGAGGGCGCCGCGAGTGGTGTGGTCAACAACTGGTGCCAGATGTCATAAATAAGCCATCAGGACAGTTTTGTTCCACCAGGACACTCTCACAAAAAGACTTGAACCTTTTTCAGTTAAACAGACATACACTCATTTCATAGATCTGGAAGGGTCTCTCAGGCACAGCAGAGCCACCTTTGGCCCAATGTAACAAAATGCTGTTTGACTTTTCTGTGTGCGTGTGTGTGTGTGTGTGCTCTCAGACCAAAGAGTTGGTTCCACAGTAATGCAGATTTGTGTCCTGAATGTCCATTGAAAATGTTCCAGGACAACACGTGAAACGTTGTGTCAGTTTGGTGCTTAGTTCCATTTTTTATCCTTCATATTTTTTCACACGGAGACAAATTGAGTTTTTTCTCTTCATTACGAGTTTCCATCAATGAAGCTGATTTTGTCCACCGACTCAATTTTGTCTTCTCGGTATCTCCACTATATATATGCAGTATATATATTTATATATATATAATTAATATATATATATATATAGTAAATGTTTTTTTGTGTTTTCAAAGACTGATGACTTTGTACAGAGGTTACTGATGAATGTGTTTCAAAAGAGCAAAAAAAGAAAGAAAGAAAAAACAAACCAAAAGAAGTCATGCAAGTTGTTCAGTGATTAAAATAACTCCGGACACGTCTTATGAATTGGTGAAAGCAAAAACTGAGTCTACAATGGCACACTTCCACACGCTAAACAAGAACAAGTGCTTTGGAAAGTCTGCTTATCCAAAATCAAAAGTAGTAACATGAGAGCAAATGAAAACACTATAAGAGGCGAGAGACGGCTGAGATCGATTTATCAGGCTGATTTTGCATTTTCCGATGCCGTGCTGTTCAACACGTATTTGATGCTTCCAGAAAGTTTGGTCCTTTTCAGCACTTTTCACACAAAGGAGGAGAAGCCAGCAATAGGAGCCCGTGACCCAGGGGCCAGGTTGCTGGGGGGCCTGTAGAGGGTGTTGTGCTGGCTGGAGGTGATAGAGCTCTGCGGGGAGGGGGTGGGAGTCCGACTTCCTTTGGGCCTAAACAGGTTGCCTTGACCCTGGGGTTGACCCTGGGCCTGTTGAGGCTGAGGGCTGGGTGAACTGAGCTGCGGTGGCAGTGGGGGTAGTGGGGGCAGCGGTGGCGGGGCGTGGTGCTCCGGGTCTCCCGACTCGGACTCGGTGAAGCTGTAGGCCTGCGCTCGGGATATTCCCTTCTGCTGGCGGCGCCAGGAGTTGTAGTAGGTCGGGTCGCTTATGTAGTGGTTGACAAAAGAGTGGGTTTTCTGTCGGTTTGGGTCGACCTCGTACTCACTGTCGCTGCCCTGGAAGACAAATCAGAGACGGTGTCCTGAGTTAACATAATTTTATTCTTCACTGTGGACAATTATTATGTTGACGCTGTATAAGTAGCTTTTAATAAATCAGAATATCGTCAAAATCAATTTTTTTTTTCATTTAGTTCAAATAGCAAAACTTGTATTTTATGCTAATTCTTCACACATAGAGTGACATATTTTAAGAGTTTCTTTCTGGTAACTTTGATCATTATGGCTTAAAGTTAGGGCAAATTAAATTTCCGTTTCATTGAAAACTATATTTTAGACAGAGTTGTCACCGTACTGTAAAGAATGTCCAATTGACCATGCAGTGCATGCACCGCACGGTCAGCAACACTGGCAGATGACATTTCTCCCCAAATCATCAATGACTGGAAAATTCACACTGAACCTCAAGGATCTGTACGTGTGTGGTGGCTCTGGAAGAACTGGCTCTGGCTACGATAAACAATTCAGGAATACCCTCAAGCTTCCTAAAAAGGCTTTGCTTTACAATCCTCTGTAGGTCGTCCCTGTTGCTGGTTCACCTTTCCCGACCACATTATTTTCTTCATTTAAACTTGACGTTGATTTTTTTGGCAACTTTTTGCGACTTCTGCTCCTTGTGGAATAACTGCCTGTAGGAAAACTGTAAAGTAATCAGTTCTCCATGTGATTTATATAGGCCATGATATACAACACTGGTCTAATGCAATGTTATAGTTGTATATATATATAAAAAAATGTTGTTCATTAACTTTAGGCCATAATCATCAACCTAACACAAATATACCAGTCCGTTTACAATAAATCTGTAAAATATAACTTTCCCTTTTTGATCTGAATAACTGAAAACAAAAAAAACAAAAAAACAAAAAAAAAAAAAAAAAAACGAGTCTCCTAATTTATTGGGACCTACTTGCACATTACAACAATTTTCCTGTGTGATTCCAAGTCATCCCTTTCTAAACATCAAACACACATGCAGATGTGCTCAGGGAACAACACGACACAAGTACACATGGACAAAATGGTCAACAATAACCAAAAGCATGACTGCAAAAAACAGAAGCGTGCACAGTTAATAGACCATCAGTACAAAATGGAGAAGGTCAGTTTGTCTAAGGGACTAACCAATCAGTTGAGGTTTTAGGACAGAAGCTCTGTGTAGCCACACCTCACCAGAAAGAAACCATGTTTTGCTGTTAAAATGATGTAGAGTGCCACATTAAATTCACAATAAAAATGAGAGTCTGGGGTTAAGGATCGGATGGAGGCCACTTTGGAGCCATTCACCTACACGGCTACAAACATTAAAAGCAGGCAGGTATGGGAACCTCACCAAATGCAGTGGAAGTGTATGTAGGCCACCTGTCCCATATGAAAACACCAGCGCCTCCTATGGGTGAACAAAACAATGGGTTTTACAGTACATCACTGTAACAGAATGGTTATAATGGCCAAGTCATGATGATGATGATATCAAAGCAGAATACAGTATTGTACAAAAGTTACTTTTGTAACAACATGTCTTATTCATCAAAATGGTTCGAGTTGCTAAAACTTTGGTTGCTAAACGATCTGTGCATCCACCGACTTTAGCACCAAAACCTGATGCAATCTTGAATTGCCAGAAGATGTGAAATTAGTGAAAGAGGCCAACAACAAATATCCTGAGTCACATGTTTAAATCATTTGAACTACCGGTCCAAATATTTTTAAGATAATGTCAGTTTGAGATCTTCTAAAAGTGCCAGCTATTGTTTGTAAATCTAGTTAGAAGTGATTTGCATAACTCCTGTTTAGGACTATATTTTTTTAAGTGCAATGCCAGAGTTATTCAGTTATGTTGCTTGTTTGCTTTTTTTTTTTTGCTAAGTATGTAAATGGATTTTGAAGCTGAGTTTATAAGCACCATTGGGTCTTTTTAATATCACTAACTTGTATTTATATCATACTTAAAGTAGTTAGCAATGGACAAAATACAGACAACTTTATACTAGCATTTTCAGCTTTATTCATAAATACAATTCAAAGTGAATTCTATAGACACTGGTTTGCATAACTCCAGCCTATTTATGCGTTTATCTGCAAATTATATATCATAAATATTGAACACTGATTGATTTTTAAAACATTTTTATAAATTAAACTGGTAACTGGGACATCTATTTGCATGTAAAGTCAGACTCGGATTACATTTTGATAAAAAAAAACAAAAAAAAAAAACAAAAAAAAACCCTCCAGCAGTTTAACCCTCTGAAAAAGACAATATAAATCAGAAATGGAGGATTAAAGATCCACTGGATGAATTGTTTTAAATCATTTAACACAATGGCTCCAAGGTGGAAAACAGGCTCTTAACCAGCTCCAACACTTACTCTGATTTAGCGGTCAACCTGTTTTTAGTGGAAATGACTAAAAAACCTATTGGCACTAAAACCCTTTGTTACGGTATAGTAGACCGACTGAAAAAGGATATATATCACATATTTGTGTGATTTCTTTTCTGATTCTAAAGTACATATTGCTGTAGAACTTATTTTCAGCCTTTGCATTTCTTTGATTTCAATACCCATAATTCCTCCAGTATTCTAATGACAAACATGCATAAAATGGTGGGACTTGCCAAAATGTTCTCAAATACCTCTTAGGAAAGCGTTTCCAAAATATTAACTACCAAGTAAAAAACTTGTGCTTTTTTTCCAACAAGTCCCATTATTAAAATAAAGAAAAACTATTTTTGAAGAGTTTTTTTTTTTTTTTTTTGCCAGTTTGTGTGTTTTGTTAAGACACTGCCCTGTGTCCTTCACTGAAATATACTAAGAATGTGAAGTTTACAAGGACTGAAATGAAAATGAGAAAAAAAAGCAACATATTTCTCATTTAATTTCTGGCAAACGATTTCTCCAGACCAATTTAATCAACTATTTGGAAATGTGGCTTCTTTGGAAGCAAAACCTACGGAAATGAGGGGTGGCCCAAGGTCTTTTCACAGCAACATGCACGCGCACACACACACGCACACACGCATCAACCATTGGAGCTATTTAGTGTGAATTCTGTGAAAAGCAAACAAAAGGTGAAGACGGATAGTGCATTCAAAAACACTGCCCGATTTTAGGTTTATTTGTGAGGCTAAAATTTTATTTTGTTATTTTTTTGGCTGTAGTCTGCCTTCGTTTCACACAGCAAACACTCCAACGTGCTCAAAGTTGGACTGGAAAAACTATTGAATTCATGTCAAAAACCATTTAATTTCAACAAAAACTGTCATGACTGCCAAATACTTACTGAGGGTTGCTTGCGGTCATCTAAGTACCACAAATGTACTCCACCAGTTGTGCCAGGCGGCATGTAATTAGTCATCTGGCCATAAAGAACGCATAGAAAGTTGACTATGCCAAACTTTTGAACAATTTCCCCAGAGAAGCAGCTTCAGGCATGCATTAGATACATTTCAAAAGCAAAACAACAAAGGGTTGTTCTGCTAAGGATGATGCCCTGCAGGGATAAAGTTGATAGCTGTAACCACTTCTGGGGTCCGTTGCTCTCACAGACTTGCCTTCATGATCTTGTTCCATTCTGTCATGCAGACACAACATGTCTGGCATGCACTTGAAGCTCCATACCTCTTCCTGAATATTGCAGAACACATATGTGATGCACATGGCCTTGGTCTCAGATATCCCCCAGCATGCCTTGTTCCTCACAGTATGACAGATGATTGTTTTTTTTTGTTTTTTTTTCTTCTTCTTTTTCCCCAAGATGTGGGAAAAGGTTTAAAGCTTCAACAGAAATTCTGAATGGTTATTTAAAAGAAAAAAAAAAAGAGCCTGTTTTAGATTTTGTGTCTCAAAACAAAGGAAAGCATTCATGCTTGTAGTTAATCAAAAGCAGACACTGTGCCACTTTGCTCTGACCAACTTCGACTTTACTTACTTTGTAAGTGTTTTTCATCACAATAACAAAAATTGTTTGATAAAACATAATGGTTTTTGTTTGGGTGTCTTTTGATAATATCATTAAAGCTCAAAGGACACCAGATTTGAAAAGTGTTTCACTTCAGTTGACACAACAAAGTAATAAAGTTCTAAAAGTGGACCTGGCGGACCTGCAGTTGTGAATGCTGTTACTATTAAAATGCCCTACATAAAACACAATTGTTGGTTTATCGCATTTATTAATAACTCACTTATCAACTGAGGAACATAAAGAAATGATACTTAGCGATTTGCCTCTGGAGCGTTGCGGCTGGAGACGAGGCTCTTTATCCCAGCTCATTACAAGCCAATTACTGTGGCTGAATGCTGTGCAAGAAGTAGACTATAGGCATGGAATGCAGCATTGCACCTCAGCCTCAGGGGACCAACCATCATATTTAAGCAATGAAATGCCTCAAACAGACACATAGCAGGCCACTGAAGTTAATTATTTAAGGTTTGTTTTTTTTTTCCCTCATCATTTTGATGCTAAATTAGGCAGGGAAAGAGATTAAGAAATCTACATAATTAACTTGTGAAACCGCTTGACAGCAGTTTATTTATGATCAGCATGATAAAGATGCTGTAGGTCCTTGTTTATCAAGGCTAAAATTAGGAACCTAAAGAAAAAAAAAAAAAACGTCAGAGATAAAATAGGACTGTAGACAAGAATTTTATTGTTTTTTTGCTTTTCTTTTTGCTGGAGAAGATGTGTGTCCTCAGTTTCTCAATATTGCTTAAAAAGAAATCCCTATCTCAAAGACTTCTTTGACCTTTGATCTTTGACCTCAGCCTGCTGAGGAATTACAACACTTTGCATCAGTGTTTAAACTGAGCAACGACTTGCTGGTAGAAATGGTGTCTCCCCCTCTAGCAGTCACTGGGTGAGAGGCGGGGTACGCCTAGTACAGGTCGCCATTCAACACAGGGCAACGCAGAGACAAAAAGGACAAACAACCATGCACACATATACTCAAACTCAATACAGAAAGACCCTGGGCTGGTACTTGAGTCTAGGACTTTCTTGCTGCAAGGCGGCAAAAGAGCTGCCAACTGTACCACTGAGCAACCCCAAGAAGACATCTGGTGTTCAAAATAAATGCAACAAAAATCTGAAAAGTACGGAATGCAGTAAGTTCAACAAACCTTTTCACTGCAACGACAGCGGCTAGTCCTGTGTGGTGTCTTTTAAACATCCAGAAGCATCTACATTTTGCCAAAGTTGCCCAAGCTTCTTTGGAGTTGATGAAGTGTTTCTTTAAAGAGCAATTTTAAGCCGTGACACTGATTCTCTTTGGGGATTAGTGTTGGAGTTAGACTGGGAAATTCTACCACATGGAAATGATCTCAACCATTTTATTCTTGCTCTGGCTGAAGGTTTTGGGTGATTGTCTGAAAGGTGAATCTCTGCTCCAGTCTCAAATCTTTTGCAGCTTATGACAAGATTTATTCAAGGGTTGTTCTGTCTTTAGCTCCAGCCATCTTCAATCAAATATACCCATAATCCCCCTGCCCCCGCCATCTCTGGTGCAGAAAACAATCACTCCAGCATGACGCCACCTCCACTGTGCTTCATGGTGGGGATGAAGCGTTTTGGGTGGTGAATAGTGTTAAACTGAACACTTTCTTCCACATTTTTCTTGCGTCGATTTTATTTAGGAATAAAAAAGTAAATGGATATAATGTAAATTATACATTATAATTTACATTATATCCATAGATTATAGAATTGTAGATTAAAAAAAATGTGGAAAAACCGTACCTTATGTGGTGTTGGCTTATCACATTAAACCACAATAAAAAAAGGTTTTGTGGGTTTAAAGTGAAAAAAAGTAAAAGAGTTCAACCCGTGTGAATGTTTCATACCCATTGGTCTAACAATTTTAAACTGATTAATCACCGATTAAGGTAGTACTCTAACGGTCTACCCATGATTTATTCCATAAATAGATGTTGTTCATCATCACAGAGTGAACAAAAAAAAAAAAAAAAACAAACAAAAAAAATCTTGTGGCTTTCAGGGCCACCATCCCCCTCAAAATTGAAAATGTCTGTCTCTGCATTAAGGAGCCAGTTCTTTGTTCTTTGGTTATAGATTATTAATAAATAGGACAGAAAGGAGGGGAGGGGATAAGCCGTCCATAGCCCTCTCCTTGATGAAGTGAGCACAGCAGGGACCAAGACCCAGAGACAAAGAGAATAACAATATGGACATTGCTGGGAAAGCCCCAAAACTAGCAATATTTATTTACATCTTCATTTCAAAACAGTTTGCTTTTTTAACCACAGAGGAAACAAAGAGAGGTACACTGTTTGAAAACTAAATTATTTGACTAAATTTATCCTGTTGATAAGCAATAATGAGCCATTTTTGTCTGTCTGGAAGAGGCCACGAGATTATAAAATATTATTGAAATTCAAAAAGGTCATGATGCGGCACTGAAACATGAGTTTCAAAACCACAGCATCACAGATTCTCCACTGAAGTAGGAATGAGAAGTTTTTTTTTTTGTTTGTTTTTTTCCCCCCCACATTTTCATCTTTTGATTAACACCAGAACCTACCTGGAGAGATTATTGCTTAAAAGCACAATATTGGTTTCATTTGGGTAGACTCCCAGCAGCACTTAGCAAATACATTTATGCTTGTGCTAGAACAGAAAATGTCATTTTCCTGGCATCATCCCTCAACAACTGGCTGGCGTATAGATAATGTCTAATGGCTGAAGCCGTTGTCCAAGCTCATTCATCACACTTTTAGTTGTTAAAAACTAATTATTGCTCTCGTCATGTTTATTTATTATCTGGAAGCCAGTTCCTAATTTAGAGAGATTCAACCCTCACCCGCCTTACTTAATCTTTTCCTTATATCATATTTTTAGCACAGGGAAAAAGGATACTGTGGAGTACAAATGACGTGTTTCTAGACTTTCTGACATAAAAAAAAAATGTCTGCATCAATAAAATATACTTCATTTAACAGTGATTTTTCTCATGTTACCAACATGGCATTTTTTCCACCAACGGAACTGTACTAAAAGATGATTTTATATCAAGACTTGGTTTCACACAACCTTCAGAACCTTGTTTAATTAAATTCCCATGCCCATTTCCAATGAATGCATTCAGTAATTTCTTAATTTGCTTGTTGGTTTATTTGTAGTTTATTTCATTTTGCAAACTACAAATCCCACTACAAGTTGTCCCACTTCGCCACAGGGACAACCTTGGAAAATTTTAAAACTGATTTTAACATACTTTTATTTACTCTATGAAATAAATATTTTGGCTTATGTTTCTAATCAAATATGTTTATACATTTTCCAGATTCTTTAATCAATTATTCATTTGTTTGCTTGTTTGTATTTTATCAAGTTAATTTGTGTGTTTTTGCATCTTTATGCATAATTAATTGTGTTTTTAAATCTGACATGTTCAACGTGTTTTTTTTGTTTGTTTGTTTTTTTTACATCTCCCGGACCTATCTTTTAATCCTTGTTAATTTTGTTTTATCTACTTAACTTTACTTAATTTGCATAAGACATAATACCTTGAACTACATTTGGTTGCACATTCCTCAATAAAGCAATGACAAACTTGGCGCCATAATGGATCTAGTCCAAACTATTCATCAGAACAATTAATATCAGTGGGATTTGAGACTTCATAGAGCATTAGTGGTGCCCCAGACAGTCTGACTTGCTTTATTAAGTGTAATAGAAGCATGCAGGTTTATTCAGGCTTCTCCATTAAAATTTGATTCATCTGTAATTAAAGCAATGATGGGCAAATATGTCATCCACAAACCCTCTATAAAAACCAGCTGCTTCAAATCCCCTAAAAAAAAAACACTTGTATTGGTTACCTCCTACGGCACAAAACTATTAATAACACAAAGCATAATTTAGGAGGAGTCGTGCTTTTGCTTCGTTTTTGGGCCACAACATTATCCAGGAAACTGTCAAAGCCAAATGGCTGCGAGGATTATTCCCTGCTGAGTCTCCAACCAATAAAGCTGCAGTGTCCGGTGAGACAGAGAGTCATGGTTTGGAGGCAGAGGAGGACAGATGGAGGCAGAAAGGGAAAGAGAGGGTATGAGAGAGAGCAGACACTTACATTTCTCTCCTGTGGAATGCTGCTCAGCAGAGAGCCTAATCTACACTCCATCTCTGACTCACAGATGAGATCATCTGTCTTCGACTGGTTTCAGCTTTAAATGACACACACACACACACACAAAAAAAAAACACTTCGCCACAGGGACAACCTTGGAAAATGAGAAAGGCTGTACTATAAAAAAAAAAAAGTCAATAGGCCTGTACCTGCAGGCTGGCAGAACAGTAATGGTAGCATTGTTGCCCTGCCAAGTACATGCTGGCTTCCTCCAAATCTCCTTGTGACGAGCAGCACAATAGTCAACTTATGCCTGTTAAGGAAGGCCCTGGGGATTAAAGAGCAGACGCAGCATGGTGTCTCACAGATAGCTGAGCGTTATCTGCTCAATATAACTTCAAAGAGCATTCCTAGACGTCCAAAGCTCTAGCGGCTGCTGATATAGACCCCTGAAAGGGGTACAGCAGCGGAGCCCCCGGGGGTGACAGGAAGGCCTCTGGATGTTTCAGTCTGTCAAAAACAAACATCAGTTTATTCGGCTTGGAGCAAGCCACCATATGGGTCTTGTCATCTTGGGCTGAAGGGAATGCATTTGACGAAAATCAAGTGCAAATCCCGGGTACGTCAGGTGGGTGATGAAATATCTGAAAGACCCGTTTGAGGGAATGTCACAGTGCTGTGAAAGGTCCTGTCTGTAGCAATTCATTGCAAAAGAGATTTTCATTTGATCTGGAAATAGGACTTGGGTCCCGATAAGGGCCGAGCGAGGAGAGACGTCTGGCTGCGGGATTCACATCAGAGACGAGCGAGAGGCGTTCGACGATAATTCGAGTCAAGAATTCTCTCAAAGAAGGTGGAAATGAGTCAGGTTGTTTGTGTCCTTTGCTGAGGCTTGTTACGGG
Source organism: Poecilia latipinna (assembly GCF_001443285.1). Classification (NCBI taxonomy): domain Eukaryota; kingdom Metazoa; phylum Chordata; class Actinopteri; order Cyprinodontiformes; family Poeciliidae; genus Poecilia; species Poecilia latipinna. The sequence continues at coordinate 258,096 of NW_015113113.1, read as the reverse complement.
TTTCCAATTTCGTGTTATTTTCTGTTTATTTTTCCATGTTAAAAGCTCAAACCTTAATCTATTTCACTTTGAATTTATGTGACAAAACAACACAAAGCAATATATGATTGAGAGAGCACATTCATGCATGGCTTAAGCATTTTTTGCAAATTAAAAACCTGAAAAAAAGTGATGCGTCTTTGTATTTCGGGCCCCTTTACTCTTGATACCCGTGAATAAAATTCTGTTTAACAAAACGCCTTCAGCAGTCATCTAATTACCCCCTGAGGGACAAGCCAGGTCTCAAGGGGTTTGCTAAAGAACAATAGTGAACAAACATTAGAGAACAGACTGCTTCATTAGGATCAAGAGACACAGAGGTCAAGGACACCAAGATACGGCAGTCCACCTAAACTGAGTGGCTGGGTAAGGAGGGGAATAATCAGAAAAGCCACCTTGAGGACAGTGGTCATACTGTAAGAGCTGCAGAAATTCATAGCTCAGGTAGAAGAATCTGTCTACATGACGGCTTATTCATGCAGCTCATAAGTCTGACCTCTATAGCAAAAAATAAAGTGATTTTTGAGGAAAAAAAAAATCTGTGTGCATTTTTCTTGAGTTATCTAGAAGAAAAAAGAAGTTCTGGTCAATTAAGATCAAAACAGAGGGCTTTGGTCAATGCTATACGAAAACCAAACATAACACACCATCCTGAATAAAAACCTGGACAGTGACACCAGAAAGTGGCAGTATTATGCTGATGGGGGATTGTCTTCAGCAGGAAGGGGAGGATGGTTATAGCCTCTAACAGGGATACACTCTTAGAGGCTGCAAAAGACTTGACGCTGAGAACAAGAGTTCACCTAAAACAGCAGGATGACGTTTAGTCAGAGCAACAAATGAATTGTTTAGGTCAAGTCAAATTTGTACAATACAGTGGCCCAGTCAAAGTCTACAATGGAATCAAAATGAGAGACAGCTGGAACACTTGAAAATGAATGTTCACAGACGCGCCCCGTCCAATGCGACAGATTTAGAGTGGTTTTGGAAAGAGAAATCGACAATTTAGTTACTGGTGGAGCCGTTACCCATAAAGATTCTTCAGTTGTTTAATTGCAACAAACTGTTTTCATAAATATTCAAGGGAATTAGTTACAAATGTATATTAATAATCAATCCAAACTCCATAAACTACAATGAAGATTATAGATGTAATCTGACAAAAATGAAAAAAAAAGTACTTTTACTTTTTTTCTTTTTTCCAGATGCTGTAAATATACAGAAAAGCAAAGATGCATAAACATTTCAGGGGGGAAAAAGAAAAAAAAAAGTCTTGGTTTAATGAAGGCAAAAAGTAGAAAGTAGCTTGACTGACATTCTGATCAATAGAGAAACAGAGAGAAAAGCAGAGCTTATTGATTTTAATCTCTTACTGGGGAAAAAGGCACTTTGGGTCATGATGAAGCAGAGGCTACAATTCAGACAATCCACCATTAATTGGTAGTGATCCTTCTACCTTGTGGACTTTAAATAAATCGAAAACGGTGGGCGTTTTCCAGTGAGATCACACTGAGCTGACAAAATGAAAAGGAAAGTTGGACGGTTCGTGTGGCTGGAGCTGAAACCTTAAGTACAACTGGAGCGTTTTTTTTTTTTTTTTTTTACCCCGATGGCTTATGTAACAGGAGCGGTGCTTGAAAACAGCCCGGATCACAGGTGGACATTTGCTGAGTGACATTGTGTCCACAAAGCTAAAAACTGCTGAGCAGCCAGTGAGCAAAGTCATTAATCTCGCATCTCTGTCTGCATTCGGCACAGCTATGACTTATAACTTAGATGAGTGACACAAACACAATAAGGACAGACAGAATATGCAGCACTGCTGACAATGTGAGGCTGAATTCAGGAGGAATTCAGAGAGATGACAGTGTGCACACACACCTATACACACACACACGCACACACACACACACACACACACACACACGCACGCGCGCGCGCGCACGCACATGCACACAGGCAGGCACACAAATGAGACAAATGCTGCTTTATGTAGACAGGATAGAAATCAGAGAAGATGTGGGATAAAGAAAGCAGTGCCACTGCACCTGTGAGTCAGAGATTTCAGAGGGTTTTTCAGTCAGGCTGGTGCTCTCCGCAGGGATCAGGTCATTGTACTTGGTGCTCACATCCTCGTCCGAGTAGTGGAGACTGCCTGGACTGGGTCTGGGCGGAGACCTGAACAAGAGACAAAGAAAATGATTGGGTCAGCTTCTAATGTGGGCTCTACTGAATGTCAATATCTGACGAATTACGAATGACTGCTTACGTTTGGCCACATTTTCCTACTTTTTTTGTGTCTCAAGCAAGGCAAGTTGAATGTTTCTTAATTTGCTTTGTTTTAGTACATTTTGTCGTTTTTTTGGCATTTCAAACTGTAACTTTTGTTCTGTTTGCAAATCTTTAACTTGCCCTCTATAGTGCTTGTTCTAGTTTCTTGTAAATTGAATCATTTACAGACCCATTGCCCAAGACACTCTTGAAAATGAGAGCTTTAATCTCAATGAATTTTATATTTCATAGTTAAAAAAAAAAAAAAAAAGGTTACAAACAAACTAACAGACAGATGTATGGGAACGACAGGATGAGAATACTGTACATTCTGATTGCTGTTGACATCTTGATCAATGGCTGAACCCAAAAGGTTAAGGAGCCACGTAAAGCAGCAGGGTGAGTGAACTGTGTAGTTATGGTTTTATGAAAGAGTCCACATTGGTCAATAATTAAACAAAATTTCTTTTTAAATTCATGTAAATTCATAAAAAAAAAAAAAAAACTAACAAACAAACTCTAGATTACAAGCAAGCGCAGATCCCTTAAAGTCCCCACGCTCCCCCCATTCTCATTACTTTCCAGTAGTGTCATTCCCCTCTTTTCTGTTCCCAAGTGTGCCCATCTGTGTGCAAATGCGCGTGTGCGAGGACGCGTGCACGCGTGCGTACGAGTTGTGCTTGATGAGCATCATGAGACGGTCATGAGATTCCCGCTTCCAGCCGGAGTCTTCTGGAATGAATAAATCCCTGATTCAGCCCCCTCTCTGTGGGCTGTGGAATGTCAAACCACTCGGCTCTTGTGACTAAATTATAAACAGATCTCTTGCTGGGGTCATCGAATGAAGAGCAGTCATAGGCTCTCCCCCAGCAAATGCTATCGCAGCCGACACAAACGACGTCTCGGATTAAAGCGTCAGTGGCACGCTGTGCTGATCAAATGTGTCGCTCGGATCTGAGCTACGTGTGATTGAGCAAAGAGAAGATGTTGAACTAGGCCTGGAAGGAGGAGTGGGGGGAAGATGGGGGTGTGTGGGGAAGATCAGTAGAGAAATATTTAGAGAAATTGCAAAGTCTTGTCAGGGTTTTCTCTTTTTTAAGTAAACTGAAAAGGAAATCTCTTGGTATCAAATCTTCTCCTTACTTTCCCCCTGTCACTGCTGCTGCTAAACAAACAGCCATCTGTTTCTGCTGATTGGTGCTGGTTTGGCTGAGACCGCTGGGACATTCTGACTGCTGTTGACTTTCCAGGCCGCAGGGTCGACCGCCAGTTGCTGCCCCTGGAGCCACGGCAGCGCACACATCCATCTGATGCATCCAGGATGAATTTGCATTAAGCGTTTTCCAAATTAATGCATGTGGAAAGTATTTCGAAAATGTGCTGTGGGTAAATTCCAGCAGTCGTTTTACGGTGGTGGCACAAAAACCAGAAAACCAGGACACATACATACATCTGCACATACATCCATATGTTCATTACTTTGAATACCATTCATTTAGCGCCCTTTGTGGTGGCTGGATGTCATGGCACCTCAACTCAGCAGATAGTTCAAAGGATCTGGACATAATCCTGAGAAAATGCTGTCTTATGTAGACGAGTAAAGACTTAGCGGTGCAGGTTTTATAAAAATAAAAATAAAAAATGACAAAGCTGCAGACTTTATAAAAAGTACCAAATACTGCAGAAGTCTACCAGCTAGTAGCCTGACAGCTAGTTTATAACCAACCAAAAACCAGTTATTTCTTAGTGGAATTTTAAAAATATGTCAATTAGCATCGCCTGTTATAGAGTGGCCACAGCTGCTAAAACACAATTAGGCTGTGAGGCACAGAAATTTTTAATTTTTGAATTTATTCCATCTGAATGGGGCAACGCGCAACAATGAATGTACAAAACTGCTTTAAATACACTGGATTTAGCTAATCTCTGCAGCACATCAAGAAAAGCAACTACTAAGAAATATTTTTAATACGCAAACCTTAAGCAACTTCCACTTCCTAGCAAGACTTTAGAGAGCCAAACAAAAAAAAAAAATAAAAAATGGAGCTAGAGTGAAGAAATGCAATCGCGAGCCTCCTGGGACTTTATGATAAACTGCCTGTATAAAAGCACAGAGAGATCGCAGCCCCCTCTCACCTACTCCCATCAAGACTTATACATTGTCGAGTAAAGTGTAAATTATTTATCATGCCTCTTACTCTGATAGAAAAGAGGTCGGCGTAATCCTCTGGCTGCAAACTTCACTTAGCGTTATGTCAGGTAAGGATTGGAAACCCTCAGTATCCGTGTCTCCTCAAGGTAAAAGAACTCATTAACGTCTAAAATGTTCATCAGCTTTGTCAGTCAAGAGTGTTTAATGCCATATTAATCTGGACAGAATTACTTCGCTAAGAGATCCTTATACCTCAACCCAGACTGCCGTCAGGGTTGGCTTCAAACCACTCAATGCCAAATGGAAATAAGTTTTTAATCCATCTGTCTTGTCGATAAATACTTGAAACTCTGAAACACATTTTGTGGTTTTATTAAAAAAAAAAAAAAAATACAAAAATTAATTGCACTTTGAGCGTGAAGTACAGTTTTTGATTAATTCTCTCATTTAGGTCAGCTAGACTTCATTTTCATGTGTGTAACAATGTTTCACTTTTTATTTGAAAGGCTTGTTTGGTTCTAACTGAGCGATTGAGAGGATCATCTGAAGGTGCAATGAAAATGAACAATGAGGAGTCGTTTGATTTCGCTGCTCCACCGCTAGGAATCAGTGATCGGCCAGGCGGAAGTTAACCGTGAGAGCTGACATGATTTTTTTTTTTTTTTTGAGATTTTGTTATATAGGAAAATTGATGAATACTGACCTCTGCAGACAAGGAACAGCCCACATAGGCTGCAGTTTTGGTGATGCTCTGACCTGGTTGTTATTGGTTCATTTTTCCTGATTCGAACATATCGTCGCCATTGATGGCAAAATGCCCCTTTACTGACAGACAGTTACTACAGTCACAATTTATTTCGCTATAAACCCCAGGGATGGGTAATTAACAAAAGCTTTACACGGACCCGACAGAAAGCTCTGCGTCAAATCTACAATCATGGAGTTCCTGTGCTTAACTCTGATTTCCACGAAGGCATGGAAATAAATCAACATCAGAGTCAGCTGCGGCTGCTGTTTGCTGTCTGACACGGCTCCTGAATTAGACTGGGTACAGTGAGATTAAGAATGTGTGATTTTCTATCTGAGTCGGCGTCTGTTGGTTTCATCCTGTCTTTGGTACTCTGAGACCAGAGATCTCGATGCGGTATTAATCTGTAAGAGGAGGCTCAGGTGTGGGGATTTGGGTTTCTCCGCTATGGGCTGAGTTCAAAGAGAGCTGATTCTCTGAGTACATCTGTGCATTCTTCTACTGCCAGCCTCCTACCCCCACTCTCCTCTCCCTCCCTTCATGTCAGAGAAGCAGTAGTAAAAAGCTGCCTGGAAGCTTCTCAAAGAACCTCAGTCTGCTTTGATCCATCCTTAAGGTCACACATACAAAGCCACAGACCTAAATATGTTTCTCATATTCATCTACACACACACACACACACACACACACACACACACACACACAAAACTTTGACTTTATGTATTGAACCTGAATCCTTTAACTCTTCCTCTAAATTATTTCCACATGAAATAACTGTTACTGTTTACAGGCTGTTGCGAGCCTTTTAACAGTCTCAACAATATGAAAGCAGTGGTTTCTGAACTCACACCTGGTGTGAAATGTAAACATGTTTTGATAATTAAATAGTGAGAAAGTAGTCGGGTTTTGCACCTCGGGTGTCAGCAAACGCACATTTTAGAAAGGAACAAAGAGACACGGCAGGAGAAACAAGAATAAAATACTTTTATATTTCATAATATTTCAGATTGAAGCCTGAACTTTGGAACTCTTTTCTATTTTAGCCATTCTATTATAGATTTATGGCTGTATTTTGGATTATTTTCTTCTGAGGCATGACTGAATTTTGGCCCAGGATTGGCCAAAGCGCCAAATGTCAGATATTTGATATTTGATCCGAGATGCTATGTTATGTAAAGAGGTTATAATCGACCCAATGAATACCCAGATCCGGTAGCTTCAAATCAAGCTTAAATCACCAGTCCTCCACCAACATAACTGACTGTTTACATGTGAAGTTTGTGTTTATTTGCTCTATAATAGTGCTGTCCATTATTTACATGCATTTCATCTGCCCTAAAATAATTTGTTCCAGAAGTCTCTTCGTTTACCGAGATACAACTTTACAAACCAAAGTAACACTTTCCCGCTTTTCTGAACACAGACCTGCGTTGAGGCTTCAAACCACTTACAATTTTTGTTAGTTAAAGCAAAAAAAGTGGACTGGTTGTTGTTTTGTGCTACACAGTGATCACTCTTTAAACATCTGAAGAATGTTTAAAGAAAACAGCAACATTTCTATAACCCTTACTAATTCGCTGTTTAACAGTGGAATTTTGATCACTTCCTTGTCTCCTACCTAAGTAATTAAAATGAGTTTATTTTTCCTTCAAAGCCAATATCCGGCATAAGACTTGTTTCAAAATTCTGCAGCAAGAAGCATTGCTCTCTTCCTTTTCACAAACCTTGCCCACTTTACACCACATAGCCGGATTCCGAGGGAAAATATGGACGGTCACGCAAACCACCCCATGCACACCATTTATTTATTTATTTATTTTTAGCATTTTCCTATTGGTGACAAAAAGGTCTGTTTTATGTTTAAAGGAATAAATCATAAACTTTGTTGTTCAAAAATGATGCATTTTTGAACAATAGTCTCCTCCCACACATGTTGGCACCCCGATAAAGAACTGCAAAGAATGCAAAAACCTTTGTTCAGAACAACTTTTACTTTGAATAGCTTTAATCACAGAGTGTTTAAAAATGACCTACTTTTAAAAATAAATCGCCAGTGACACAATCATTTGCAAGACTGGTTTTAAAATGAACAAGTGTGTTTACGTTTTTTTTATATCACTTTTGATTTCCATGTGGTCTAAATATCAAGAAATGGAGGTTTCGTTTCTCTTAGTCACCCTACCGTACAGTGAATGAGAATTTCGACATTACCTTACCACTATGCACGGAAAGGAGGATGGTAAGCCAGATGCAACAAATATCTAAAGGTCATTGTTTCAGAACTGCAGCACATACAGACATCTTGAGTCAGCAACAAACACTGCAGATCTGGTCTGGCATGCAACAAAGGGCGATCATGTGAAAAAGCAACCAATGAACACAGTTAAGAAGAGGGGAGGATTTATGATGTTATGGGTCTGCTTCTTTTCCAAAAGACCCTGCAAAACTTGATGGAGTGCATGGCACCATTGCTTTTTTAATTTTTTATTTATTTTTCTTGGAAATACCAGGAGATTTAGTATGAAAAACCTCTGCCTTTGTCAGAAATCTTTACATGGACCATCATTGGGTCTTTCAGAAGGATAATGACCCAAAACATATGACCAAATCAACACAGAAAATGATCATACAAAATAAAATGGATCTTCTTTTTTTATCATCAGTATCTCAGTCCTGAACATAAATCTTACAGAAAACCTGTAAAGAGAAAGGGTTAATGATCCCTCCCTCTATAACCTCCGACATTGTGAAATATGGAGGTCAGGACAGAGCACCTAAAAATGTGGAATGAGCGATTTTGTGGAAGAAAAAAAAAACTAGTTTTTTTTTTAATTAGTGTTATTACTGCAAGAGGAGAAGAACCTCACCTGGTGTAGACGCCATTCTTCCGACAGAAAGAGTTTTTCACTGAAAGCCGTCGGTTGTTGAGCTCCAGAGCGGGGAAGCGGCCTTCATCCAGACTGACCATGTCGCCGTGAGTCAGAGCGTTGCAATTGGAGTTGTTACCTGGACACACGTACAGAGACACTGTGTGACCACAGGCAAGGGGGGAAACAGGGAGGTTAGTGTCTGGAAGGCGACATGGAACTGATGAGTGCTTGGTAAAACACAGAGGGTTAAAAGAAAAATCAGCAACAAATGTGTTTGCATTGGAAGTTTTTGAAAAGTACCAAAACGTCTTGAAATTTCTCAATCTTGAAGAGATTTTTCAGATTATTTCTGAGTGTTCTGATAAATTCACTGCAGTTTGTTTGTTTGTTTTTTTTTTGTTTTTGTTTTTTTGCTTGAAACTACAGAGAAAGTTCATCCTTCAGACATAAAGCTGGTGCCATACCTGTAATGGATCATAAGCAATTAATTTTGTGGGAGTGGTCTAGTCAAAGTCCATAGCAATATTTACATTTTGGCATCAAAGTGAGAAAACATAAACAAAGATTCAACTTTGCAGGCACTATTTTGTTTACACCATCACTTCAGATAAAAAAAAAAAGATCAAGAACAAATTTAGAGTTATGATCTCTTTCACATTTATTCCATAAGTAGCAGCTAATTATCAATACAACAACAACAACAAAAATATTGATGCTCGTTAATTTGACTGCTGGAAGGAATTGAGTGGACTATCAATTTCTTTCCCCCAAAGAAAGAAGAAGAAAGAAACCGCATTGCTCTCTCTTTCTCCCCGTTTCCAGCTTTACTGCGCTGGTTTAACCACTTTCCGCCTGTAACCTTGTGGCAAACAGACAAACAAGAGTGGGATCGATTTTCACATCCAACTCTCGGCTAGAAGGCAGACAAAACTGCCTCCCAAAACATCTCTAAGATCTCCTTTAAATATGAGTCGTTGAAGGTAAGCTTGTAGCCCGGTTAGGATGGGAGATGAGGTTTTGAAAAATAAAATTCGCAGCTTTTTGTGTAAACATAATGAAAAAAAATATATAGTAAACACATGCCTATTTTCTTAGACTGTTCCCCAGAACTGCACAACTTCCAATGCGATAAACTACGAGTTTCCACATTTTAGTGGTCGATAAATGTTTTATGTGAATGCTGCTTCCCATTTGTTAGGTTAAAAAACATTTTCTCAGTGTCCCGGCATAGCCAGGACCCTCATGTCTGGCGGAGGCTACTTAAGGTCAAGTGGTGGCTATGCAAACACGGTGAAAAAGAAAAAATGCACTTGGTAGGTTCCAACGTAAGCCCAGCCAGATTCTAGACAGAGGCTTTGAGAGTGTCTTTGTGCTGGAGTGAAAATGAGCTTCTTGTGTTTTGTATTTTTTTTTCCTGTCAGATAGAAAGATGGGCAGTGACCCGCAGGGACCCCTCCCCTCCCCCGCCTGGCAGCCAAATAGGCCCCTGAAAAACTGCTGAGCTTAGGGGAAATACCAACTGATGTCAGAGCTGCTCTGAATGGACAAATAACCCGCTCCCCACCCCCTACCACCGCCACCATTCCAGTTTTCCTCCACCTCTATTTTTTATTTATTTTTTTCCCCCCCAGAACCACAACTATTAGACTATGCTCAGATAAGTTTAAAATAAAAATACAGCCAAGGGAGGGAGGGGGGGGGAAGAAAAAAAATAGAAAGCACACCTTTTAAAGTTTTAAACATCAGAGCAAGCAAACATAATCCAATCAATCAATCAATATTGATTAAATTTAGCCTGAAAAGTTACAAAAACAAAAAAAAAAAAACAATGTTATTAATATTATTAATTAGGAGAACAAACTCTCAGTAGTCATTTTCTGTCTTTCATAGTGTTATTATGGAACTTTGAGAGAGAGAAAAAGATCTTATCAACATTGCATACAGGTTTATAGCAACTTGCTACACCTTGCACAGTCTCTTTTTTGGCAATCTCTCTTAGAATAACGTGATCTTTCTTGTGAAAATGTAACAAAATGGAAGGAAAACAGCTTAAGTCTATGACACTTGTACGTTTCAAATCAAGCAGCTGCGGAAATTGGTGGCGGTCAAACTTGCTTTTTTATCTTATGAATAGTATTTCAAAAGATTTTAAATGTCATGTGATGTTAAATTCCTCAAACTGGGAATTCTTTCTAAAGATGTTTCATAGTTGTAGATCAGTGAATCACTTTAGCAAGGAGTACAACTTTCCGAGGGAAAAAAAAAAAAAAAAAAAAAAAAGGAAGAAAATCAGGTCCTATGAAGCAAAATGTTTTTATCACAAATGATTGGTAAATTTATATGCGCTCACCTGATTCAGACTTCTTTGCATATTTTTTGCTCTGTCCTCTAATGATGAGGATGAAAACCAGCAGCAGGATGAAGATGAGCCCCACCAGCGCCACGACGACGAGGAACCACCATTCCTCGTAAAACGGGGCCACTTTCTGACCTGAAAGAAGAGTGGAAAATTGGAATTCACGCTTGTTAGGAACGTACGCGGCGTGTTCCTGTGAAGTCTGGAAGACCTCAGGGAATTTTAATTAAGTTTGAAATGCAATTTAATTCACTTCATTCAGTTCTATTAACTAACAAAAAAATAAATAAATAAAATAAAAACTCACCAGATATAGAGGGAGAAGGTAGGCTTGGAGAGCCGTAGCCATAATCGTTCACTCCGATTATCCGAAAGTCGTAGCTGACGCCTTGTTTAAGTATATCCATGTTGAACGTGTGTGATGTTGCATCCTTCGGGATATCCTTGATTATAATATCCCACAAACCCTCATCTACAAGAGAAATAAAAGTTTACTTTAACACACACACAGAAAAAAAAAAAAAACAGACATAAACATTTATTTAATCAGCAAAGCTTTTAAAGCCTGTAACAGCATCACTGACAACATGTTGTTTGTTTATTTTTGATATAGAGCACCTGGCTTGCTCACAGCTCTCAGGGTTAATTGATAATTCCTTCAAATATTACACAATCCATCAATTTTACAGCCCCCGTAAGAATTTACAGCGACCAAATCGGCAACACAAGCAGCGGCACGGCCGTCTTTTCTTGCCAGAGATCGTTCATTACGCCGTCGGCGCTTGTAAATATCAACGTAAACTGTGACTCTTCGAACGAGACACGCAAATAAAGCTGGCGGACTTTGCAGATATCCAGCGCTGGGATCAGCAAGGCTTTCGGATTGCTTTGAGTGCGGCCCGGATATCCGCCACTCGAGGCGTCACACTGAACCATTCCCTCAACTCTCTGACACTGTTTCGTCCACGTTCTTCCTTGTGAGACACCAAACATCCATCAAATGGCATGGATGTGTCAGTCACAGTTGAAACAGGATGCCGATTCTCCCAGATGCACCGACCGAATCAATAACGCATTAAAATATCAAGGGCGTCGACTCGGAGGCAGCAAATATTGACTTTTCACATGACTTTCTGGATGCTCGGTATCACAGGTGCTAATATAAAGTTGGATTCACTAATTTGCGAGTATTTTATATTTTTTTTAAGATTAATATATTCCAATCCCATTGTGACCCTTGCCTATGGTTTAGAGATATGGATGATGACTGAAAAAAACAGGCTTTCATATACAAGAAGTTAGAATAATCTTCCTAATACATTATACATAACATCCACAGAAATAGTATGAAAGGGAATTTATACACGAAAGCATTTTTAGCTTGTGATAGTTTGACTTCATAGTTACTTTAAGTTACAGAGCAATGGATGCTTTTGATAGGCACATTATTGTCGTTTTTCTTGCACGACTCACGTTTTCAAACCACTGCTGACATTTAATCCCGATAGAAAAAAAAATGTAAAAATTAAATGCAGCTGCAAAACATAAAGCAACAGGCTCTCTGTGTTATTAATAGGTTGGAAGAAGCAAAAGCTTCCTCTGCTTTCCAAAAGCGCATTTTGCATGTGGATAAAAGCTGAAAATGTCCGTTTTAGCCGTTTTGAGATTCAGCCCGGATCTGGTCTGAAAAGCCCCACCTGAAGGTCTGGCCTCGATGACGTAGCGTGTTATAGGAGCACGTCCTGGGTCACCACCTGTCCAGTGAATGGTCAGGCCTGAGCCATAACGTGTTATAAAAGGCTCTCCGGGTGGCCCTGGGGCTCCTAAAGAGGAACGACAAAATTAAAAAAGGAAAAACACGTGTTTTTTTATTTTTAAAAGAAGTCATCCGGAGTAGCTAAAAAATAGCCATTAGCTATCTAAAAAAAAAAAAAAAAAAAAAAAA
>NW_015113113.1:240472-242236 GCF_001443285.1 Poecilia latipinna | reverse complement strand
AACAGTGTGTGTATATATATATATATATATATATATATATATATATATATATATATATATATATATATATATATATATATTTGATTTAAATTTTTTACTTGGTTATTTTTTTTCACTCTGTGTTGCAGCATGTAGTTCCCTCCACAAAGGCTGCTCAATGTATCAATCCAACAGTTGTTACTATAGACTCTCATATCTGCATAACTCATGCAGATGAAGAACTGTAGCTCAGAGTGCCAGAACTCATACTGATAAGCAGCAGGATATGCATGAACAGCCACACGGACATCATCTGATTGTAAAACAAATCGTTACATAGTAAACAACCATCTCATAAATAAGTGAAAGAGATGTAATGGCAACAAACTGCAGACAGTTTTCCAAACAAATGCATTTAGGAGAATTTCCCCGTCCTCACGTCAAAATGAAGTCTCAAGTCTCAGAAGACCAAAACACTTTTTCTCAGGGATTCATGCATGCCCTTTACTCTGCCTATAACTCTGCTGTAGATAATGGATTTAGATAATGCATTGTTTTGCTTTTGTTCTGCCTTAATATCAGTAACCACACAATCACTGGACAATTTCATTTATAACCAACACTTCAGCAGCATGGTGTCCTACGTTCAGGTTTCTTCCACATGGTTGTCCGTTCAGCCTCGTTCGGCTGAGCACGCTCTAAAAAAACCAGGTGCGAACCAGACCTTGATGGATTTGTCATTTTATGAATGTCTAACCTAATGGATTACTTTCACCCATGATTATTAAAAACTGCTCATGTGACTCAAAACCAAAATTAGGCAGTCATGGTGGATTCACCATCGACATCTGTGTAAAAAGCCAGATGATGCAAAGGTGCTGTGTTTAAAAAAAAACAACAAAAAAACAAACAAACTTACAGTTAGGCATTAACTTAAGCTGCTTAAGTCGTTTTATGCAACTAAAGTATTTATGGCTCACAGCTACTCCACGCAGTCTCACTTCAAGAGAACCAAACTACCTTTTTATTCCAAAAACAAAGTCCGTGGCAACTACCTTCGCCTGGCCCAGTGGTGATGTTGGCCTCCACCTCCGGCCCATAGATAAACGTCTTGGCCCGGATGCGGAAGTTGTATGTGATGCCCTCGGCCAAGTCTCTGAGTTTCAACCAGAGGGGGCCAGTGCCCTTCACGTCCACCGTAACTGTCTTACTGACGCCTGGGGGGGAGGGGGAGTGAAGACAGTCGGCACAGGCCACTGAGGAGTCTGGACAAACAGGCCACATTTAGAGCAGGTCTTCCACAGGCGAGGCAAATGGGGGGAGAACACTCAGCACAGCCAAATGAACACACACATGTATCATTACGAAGTTTTCAGTTGCAATTTATGCATAAAGTCTTGCGCATTATTTGGAACAATAAACAGCTGCAGTAATGCGCGATGGCTAGAGTGGGACAAATACAAAACGCTCCGTCCGCAGTCAGTGACCCCAGGACGTTCCGTACAAAAATCCACAATGCAAGTCAACTGTGATTCAGTTCAAATCAGTAAGAGTAACAGATTACCATCCACGGGCGTCAGTGGCTCATAAACCAGACGGTAGCCTTCAATGATGCCATTAGGGAATGTGGGGTCACCCCAGGACACATTGACCGAGGTGGTGGTCAGCTCGCTGAAGTGAATGAAACTCGGCGCACTCGGAGCTGGAAGGCGAACAGAACAAATATGAAAAAAAAAAAAAAAAAAAAAGTAACCTTGCCAGGGGTTTTGAAGTTTTTTAAGAACA
>NW_015113113.1:233984-235809 GCF_001443285.1 Poecilia latipinna | reverse complement strand
GCTGAAGGGAAAGAAACCCGGCGCCCCCGGAGCTGGAAGGCGAACAAAAAAAATAAAAAAAAAAAAAAAAAAAAAAAAAACGTCACTATGCTAGGGTTTTGAAGGTCTTTAGTAGACAAAACTTTGGATGTAATCAACCACAATGTGTCACAGGGATGTCTGTAAAAAGAAAGATCAATTTTGGTATTGTGATCCTTCTACGAATGCTTTCATTAGCTTGGTTTGCTCAAAAGAAACCTGTATGCTTGTCAATACATGCTAAAGTATCTCTTCCATGACTGATTTTCTTTAGGTAATTTAGCCCCCCCCCCCTTCTTTTATGACAGTGTTGTCAAAAATATATTCCATTGCATTTCTGGTTAAAATTACATTTAAACAATAACGGAGTGAATATGTAAACAAATGACATATTGCAAACACATTTCTGAGGTTCCATAAAAACAGTGATTATTGAGTAAATCTTTCAAACGTAAATGTTGGAGCCATTGAAGATGGATTGTTTTTCATTCCTGGTCTTTCCTTTAGTATAGAGACTGTGATGGAAGAAAAAAAAAGGAGAACAAATGTGAGTCACGATCAAAGTCTGCCTCTGCTCGGTTGAGTTTTGAGACTCTCACAGAGGAGAGAGGAACCAGAAAGTTTTGATCACATGGGGTGATGAGGAGAAGCCTGATCTGCCTGTGTGTTCTGCTTTCTTTGTCAATTGTTTGTCAAATTTTGAAATTGATACATTTCACCAAAGCTTAATTCTATACGGCTCAGAGCCATATAGAATGAAAAAGATGAAAATTGATAATATAAATGAAGACACGGTAGGCGCGCATATTTTAAAAGCTCCGTTTCAATGCGGAAAAATACTGACAAGAACTTCTGTGATCTTAATTCCATAATGGAAAACACTTTATTTGGTCGAATTGCAGTGATAACGTAGCAAATCAGTAAAACCGACCTGCAGCTTTAAACAACTCAACAGCTGGATTTTCTCACTACTGTTCGAGAGGAACTGCTGTAAAACTGTGGGCGCCGCAGCTGTGCGACTTCAAGTTAATGGTTTTCAAGAGAGCCACCGTCCTTGTACACAAACTGAACAGCACTGATTGGGGTCAGGTCCACAGTTTTGTTAAAAAATAATAGCAAGTTAGAAGGCTCTGGCTCACACACAAAAAAACCATCTGACCCAGGTCACAGTAGTCCTCCAGACCCCATTAAGGTGGGCTGAGCTCGTGGCAGCCTACAGCACTTCCAGCCTATATAAGCCTTGATTGTTTCTGCTGTGTCATAGTACGTTTGATTGGAATTTTATGTAACAGACCAGCAACAAAGTACTGCATAATATTTAACTAGATGAAAAAAAAAATATATATAAAATGTTATTTGTGCAATCAAAAATCAATTGAACTCAGATAGCTCTTATTAGACAACGTTCAAGGGGTAAACAAACTTTTGCAAGTCTCCATATTTGTCCTAAATTTGTCAAGCAGGAGCCAACGCTCTTAGAAGATGCACTTTCTAAAAGGTTGGGATTGTTGCCTCCCCAATGCTCTGTCCTTCACGCCTTTCCAGCTTTTCTCCTGCACAAGCACAAAGCAGAACTTTAAACAACTTCTTTCGCTTTTTGGTATTTACTCTTCAGTCTGACGCATGGTAGCAGGGTTAAATCAAAACAGCTCCCTTGAAGGTGGGGAGATTAGGATTGTTTTGATGCGTTTTTGATTGGGGTACAAGCAGAAAGTCCCCTGAGTCTGAATAAGATGAAAATGCAAAAAAAAAAAAAAAAAAAAAAACTTAAAAAAAAGGGGGGGGGGGGGTTTGGGGAAAAAAAACC
>NW_015113113.1:204217-230896 GCF_001443285.1 Poecilia latipinna | reverse complement strand
AAAAAACCCCCGGAGTTAAAAAAAAAAAAAAAAAAAAAAAAAAAAAAAAAAAAAAAAACTGAAAGAAAAGGGATGGTGAGGTTGTGGAGACACAGTACCTGTAAGGCTACTTTCATACAACCTCCAAACCTGAGATCCCTTTTACAGAATGGGTCAGCTGATTTGAAACTTATGCTCAGCATGTGGCTCTGCTAACACTGTTTGACACGCTGACAGCGGTGATTAGCATCATTGTCATTTCACATTCTTTCCTCACGGCTGATTCTGCTTTGAGGGAACTCTGAGGGCTCTTCAAACCAACAACAGCACAGAACAAGGACTATTGAATAAACACATCCATACAAGCGTTCTAATTGATCTATTATAGTAATGTCATCCTATCAACATTTGTCTCCGGCTCCTTTCGCGGTCTTTCCAAAAGAGATATATTTGCTCTGTCCTGACAGTACTTATCCATGGGCTCATTAACACTGATTGAAGAACTTAAGTACCTACTGAAAGACATAGACGCTAGACTTACCGGCTTGCTGAGTACGTCCCCTCGTCGGAGGACTGCGGGGTCCGTCACCGGCAGCGTTGAAGGGAGCCACACTGATCATGTATGTGGTGTAGCCAGTCAGGTTCTTTAGTTTCACCCCCCTCTCTGGCATGAAGAGTGTCCGCAATCGCTCCGTCTCGTTCTTACGCTGGAACTCCCAAAAGTAAATCTAGAAGGAATATCGCAGATGTACTAAGATGTTATATACTGTATATACAGCTGTTTCTGTCAGGAAAAAAAAAAAAACTATTAATGAAAGAAAAGTATAATAAAGTCCCAACATTCTATAGGCCTCCACAAGCAAATTCCAAAAATGTTCTGTTCATAAGAACAGCTTATTTAATGAGCTATTTAAAAAGGAAAAGTGACCATAAAACCACATTTAATGTTCTACATTTTGCATTCCTGTCATATTTTCAAGTCTAGCTACCTGATTAGAAGCAGCTAATACATCTCCATAGAAACCTAGTTTCCTTTTCAATAGCTTATTACATAGACAGTGCTTCCTTAGACTGAATTTTGAAGGACCTTCCTGATTCTAAAAACCGCAAACTTTCAGTCGCAACTTCCACAACAAAGGGTGTGATTGTCACAACCATTTCGTTAGAAATAGTGAAATTAATGATCACAAAAAAAGATAGGAAGTTTGAGTTTCTGACCAGTTGGTCAAGCATAGCATTTTGGTGATTGTGGCAACCAGCAAATGTCTTAATGGATCTATAATACATAAAAGTGAAAAATCTAGTGCTTTTTTCTTTAATACACCATTACGTAAAACATAGTGGACCACTAAAACATTTAGCACGTCACAGGATGGGAGTCTGACCTTGTAGCCCTGGATGTCACCATTCTGTGCATTCAGTGGCGGAGGGTCCCATGTAATGTCCAACTGAGTAGCTGTGGCTGACTGAATGGCAACATTCTGCGGTGGGGCTGTGGGGACTGTCACAAAAAATTAAAATAAAAAAATAAAAAAAGTGACAGTTTGACTGACATACAGATATACAAACAGGAATCAAGAACAAAGTCTCTTGAATGTATTATAACAGCATTTATTGAGGTCTGTGCTTGTAAAATGACAAAATGTGTGAAAGGTTGTTCAGACTATCTCCATCTTTTGGCATTTTCTTGAAACGTACACTTATTTCTCATGTAAAATGTGTTGCAGCTTCAAGTACATGCGTTCCAACACTCAACTGTACCCTAAATATACTACTGACACGTCAAAAGGGTTTGTACAATATCACAAACTCACAAAAGTAAACAAAGAAGCACACATACCTGCCTCTCCGACAAATACCTCCTGGGGTGGGCTCCTTGGCCCCTCGCCCACAGCGTTGTACACACTCATGCGTATCTCATAGCGCTTGTGTTTACTCAGCTCTGCAGCAGAGGGAAACAATTTCACATGTAAGGTTAGTAGCTAACAGACATTAGTTTTGAGCTGCATGGGCAGCCATTTCTCCTTTTAACAGGAGAAATGATTGCACATTCACTGCAACTGGAAAAACAATTAGCTAAAATCAGTGAATGTCTTTCATTTATTTAAAATGGATCTGTAGCATAGCAAAAGGTGGAGCGAGTGAAGAGGTGTGAATATTTGAGTACAGATTCACTTTCTGCCTGATACAAAGCTTTTGTACTAAGGCAATACAGCTATCGCCAGCCGAATGTGTTCATTTAATTAAACGTTTGAGGTTTTTTTTAAACTGGTGGTTACTGGAAGCATAATAAAATTCAATAAAACGACAAGATTTTGAATTGTATTTATTTGCAAATTTCATCTGTGTGTGTGTGTGTGTGTGTGTGTGTGTGTGTGTGTAGGTGTGTGTGTGTGTGTGTGTGTGTGTGTGAGATGTTTGTGTGATACAGAAACTTACTGTCCAGCTCGTACTGAGTGAGAGTGGGATCACTTAGATTCCGGATGGTGAAGGGGGCTGAGAAAAAAAAAAACAAAAAAAAAACAGAGGTAATTAAAAAAATAAAAAAAGTAAATAATAATAAAAACAACAAACAAGAGGAACAGGCATCTGTTCAAAGTCCTTCACTTTCCCTGTTGATTGGAGCAGTACTGTTTTCATACAACCCACCCTAAACGGTCCCAGAGATCATGGCTGTAAATTAGCCTGGGAATGACTCAACAAGAGTCAAATTACAGGCCATGCTGCACAGAGTGGTGGAAACAGAGTGGCTCCTGAGTAAACCTAATAATAGCCTGTGGCTGATAACCACTGATCACAAGATGAAATGTTTTGCTGTGAAGTGTCAAGACCGTTGGGGATATGTTGGCAACAGAATGGGCCTGTGTGACAGTTTTCCTCTAATGGATATAATGGTGCTGCTGACATAGGAATAATCAGCCAAGACAGAGTTTTATAATTACGTGTTACCGGAGTAAAGTGTGGAAAGCGCACCTTTCTTTGAATTAATCTGTATTCAGAATTTCTCTCTGCTGCTGGTTCATAATCCTTCTTTATAAAATGCATTACAGAGGGACTTTGTAATGCAAAAGAAAATATCATACAATACATATCTTAATTCTAGGGTTTTAATGTATCATGGTATAATAACATTAACTTCTTTTTTTTTTAGGTCAATTCTTTTTTTTTTTTTTTAATTAAACCGGGTTTTACCACATCATCAATAAATGTTTGAAATAAAGGAAGCAAAATCGAATGGCTGTGTGTAAAACACAGTCCATGGTTGCTTAAAAATTTCATAATATTAAACAAATGCACTTGATAAGCTTTTAGAGAAGCTTTGACACTTTGCTGATTTGGAATATAAAGGTGTAGAATGAAGGTTAAGACAGCCCATAAAAGGAGCACAATGGTTTGCTTAACAAGAAGATATTCTCTCTCTCACCAATATGCAAGCGAAGCTCAGGTTTGAAAAGTTAAAGCTGAATGAGCCACAAGAACTCTGGAACAATGTCCTTTTGTTAATGAGACCAAAGTAAAGATGTTTCGCACATAACGCACACGACCGTGTGTGATGGAAACCAAACACAAACAACCACAAGCACCTCGTATTAACTGGCGAGTGTGTTTGCGGAGGTGTTATTTTTTTATTCTTGTTTTGCGGAAAAGAATCAACGTGCTGCAATACCTTGGACAAAGTTATGTTTGAAATGCTGGGGTTGGACTTCAAGAGAGTGGTAGAGGAGCACATCTTTGCAAAGCAGGAATTAAAAGCTCCTAAATACTCGGGCGTTCTGTGCGTGTTCTGTGATCTGCACGCACACAGCCTGTGGACGGTCGAGTTTTCCTAGTCAAGCCTTTCGATTTCCTACATTTCTTGTGACAAATTCCTTGATTTCCCATAATCCTCATAGATGTTAGAACATTTGATGAGCTAGTTGGGCACCTAGTCTCGTTTCTTCTCTACGAAGGCAGTGACTGCACACCTGTTAGTGTGGCAGAGTGGTAGTCTAGCTACTGCTAGTAGCCACTAGCCACTAGTGGCTACTAGTAGCAGTCTACTGCTAGCTAGACAGTCTAGCTACTAGTTACTGCTAGACTGCCACTCTGTTTCCCGACACCGTTTCCTGATAAATTAGCCTTCACTGTTTCCCGAAACCAATTACACAGTCATAAAAATGTACCTTTGCGCCGACATGTCAGAAGCACATTTGTACTGAGTAGAGTACAGGTGGGGTAAAGTACAGCCGATTATGTGGGGACCTTTAGAAACTGGGAGCATCTTTTTTTCCCATGATATGGTGCACACATTAATCAATCTCTGCTATTGCATGCTGCGTTAATAAATATTTCTCCTCACCGTTCAGCTCAGCCCATGAGGATAGACTGTTGGCTGTGTGAATGTAATTGCGGAGACGGTCATAAAGCAGTTCACGATAGCGAATCCGAAATCCCAGTAAGATTCCATTGATCTTCTCCTCAGCAGGTGGCTAAGGGGAGAAAAATTAGAAGTTGGGGAAAATAAAAACAACAACAAAAAAAATAAAACGGCATAAACATCTGATTTTACTATGAGTTGTTTCTAAGTAGATGTTACTAAGAGGCTTTAAGAAAAAAAAAAAAAAAAAAAAAAAAAAAAAGGGAAAAATTTTTGCCTCTAAGACAGAGCACTTTTCCACATGTTAAGTGATGTAGAGAAACCCCCTTTGGCTGAACATGAGTCAACAGGCCCAGAGGGAAAGGAAGAGAGAAAAACAAGCAACTTTCTATCCTCATAAACTCTACAAGTGTTCATAAAAGTAAAACTGTCTATACGTGCCTCCTGTTTTCCTCTTTATGAGCTGTTAATTCAGGTATGAGTGCAGCGGGAGGGGTGTTTTTATATCACAGAGTGCAGCGTCTTACTGACAAAGTCTGTATTCTGTAAGTACAGGGCTTGGACTCTCCTGGTCTCTTATTAGAGGAAACTTTCTCAGACTTTAATTGATTCTGCAGTCAGTAAAACAAGGGGGGGGGGGGGAAATCCGCTCTGCCGTCTGCTCTTACCTGCCAGCGGATCAGCACCGATGTAGTTGTGTGCGGCGTGACAGAGAGGATTGTCGGTGCTTCGTCTGGCACTGAGGCAATAAAAGCGAGATAGATTAGCTAAATTGACTTGAAAATGCGCACTATTCAGCCAGCTAAATCTGTCCACGGGCTGAGGCATTCAGGGAGCGTAAACACACACGGGAGCCAAGACAGGAGAAGCATTGACCGCTGAGTTACAAATAGTAGTGAGAAAAGATCAGGAGCGATACATTTCTTCAGCTGGCTGCAGCACAACACGGCTGGCTTTTGTTTAGCGGAGATTTAACGACAGACTCCCGTGTCTTGAGGAATCGCAGACGGCGCACGCACGAATCAATCTCTGCTTCTGCTGGCAGGGTCCACATCACGACAAAAGGACTAATTCATGCAAGCATTGAGCAGCTAAAATTGAAGGAGGACTCGCTCGATATTTTCTGACTCGTGTTCTACTTGTCAAAGCTTTATACTTTTAGCATTACCAGAATACATTAAATATAATATAGAACCTTACCATCCTGCAGAGTTGTGATAGCTTCGCTCTCCTCACTGTACTCACTGTCCCCAATGTCATTAGTAGCTTTTACTCTGAACTGGTAGGAAGTAAAAGGTTTTAGCCTGAAAAAAGAGAAGCAACATGAAGTTCCTCAATATGAGTAAAAAAAAAAAAATACAACACATGTTGCTGAGAAATAACTGTGTGAGAAACTAACCACACAGTCTAAAATGAAGCCAAAATTGAACAAAAACAACTTCTTTTTTTTTTGTCAATTTCCAGTTTAATTTAAACCATTTTCACAGTGTAGCAGACGTTGATTGAAACTGAAAGAACTCTGAAGTAACATGAGCACATCGTTAGGCGATAAAGTGGCGTTTCACTTTTGCAATATTTTCCGTGAAAACACGGCCGACCGAAAACCAAAATTCAGGGAAAGACTTTACTCGGAAGCTTTCACCGGACTACCTGGACACTTTGTAGGACGTGGCCTCGTGGTTGACGGAGGCGGAGTGCACCGTCCAGTTGTTCTCAGGCAGCTCTTTCTGCTGCACCGTGTAGTAGCGCACTGGGGACAGCCCGTCACTTCCTGGCTCCCAGGAGAGCAGCACGTGACGGGCCTGGACGTCCTTCTGAGGGACAACCGGGCGGCTGGTGGGCTGTGGACGGGCTGGAACAACCGGAGGCAGAAGTAAGGAGAAAGAAACTTGAGTCGGAAAAAAAAAAAAAAAAAAATGTTAATCAGGGGAGGGATCCCAGATGGACGACAGAAACGGGATGAATAATCAATAATTTAAATGGGATTCTCTGTTCCAGCTTCTTTATCTGTGGTGCTAAGCCACATTTAATGGTCAGCTTGACTGATCCGTCTGTCACCGGTTTATTTCCAGACCATTTCCGCTCAGTTTTCTTACACAGGAGGCTAAATGTAATTTGACCTTTGTCAACCTTTAACGTCACATCTCCTATGTAGAAAATAAATTAGCCTTCAAGCTGGTGGATGCATGGATGATTTCCGTTTAAAATGGCTTTGGAATAAATTCTTGATACAGATGCAGAGGTCTTAAACAGGTTTATCTGTGGTATTGTTGTTGTTAGGCTATTGATTATACAAATACAATTGTTTCAATTTGGAGTACAACATGTTACAATGAAAAAAAAAAGCATGTAATACACACATCTTTCTACTGAAAAGTGTGTGAAATCAGCACAGAGTGCTCTACAATTTCCTGGTAGATGGCTATGCTGACACTGGTCTTGATAAATCACCAACACCAGCAGATACTATGGCTTCTCAAATCATCTATGTAAACTTGATGCTGGACACCAAGTAACTCTGACTTGCACCTCTCCACTCGTCGTGCATGATCCGTGACCTGGAGTTACTATTGAAATGTAAAATTTATGTTTAGCTAACTGAACAACAGTCCAGTTAGCTCAGGAGTAACAATATTAGAATTTCACTCAAATACATTAATTTAATGGCATGTTGAAATACTAGGTGACTGGTTGATGAATGTGCCAAAGAAACGCTCTCCCTTACACTAAAAACAGGATGGATGCGAGTAGCAAATTTCAGATTTCCTAAATCGTTTTCCAAGCGTAACGGTTCTGACAGAAATTGCAGAGTAAACAATTATCCACATGCCTTGAAGAAAAGAGATAAATGCAGCATCAGAGTGCATCTAATATATACCTGGAGTGCACAGAGACTCTTTTTAGTAAACACATCTGCTCAGCGGACTGCTGACTGGAAAATTAATGGCTAGAAGTGGAGGGACGGCTTAGAGCGCCTTCCAACAAGTCGAGACACACACCCACGTCTGGTCGGCATGCACAACCGCTTGAACGTGTCGCATTCAGCACAAATCTTGCTCTTGCTGCTTTAAAATTGGTCTCAATCATTGCAAATTAATCTAACTTGAACCCAGCCTGCAGTTCACGCTCACCTCTTTTCTCTGTGGTCACGACCAGGGCCTCGGCTGCGTCGCCCCAGCCTTTCCTGGTTTGGGCTGTGATGCGGAAAACGTAGACAGATTCCGGTTTAAGGCTGGTCACGGTGTACTGACGAGTGCTGGGGTTCAGGACGTCTACTATGGCTGCGTTGCTGTTAGTGGAGTTCAGGTGGTAAGTGATCTGGTAGGCTGGAGAGGAAAAACGGACAAGTGAAGCTGAAAGTTTCTTCATTTTTCTCCGTCTTCCCTCGCAATGACAACAAGCTAAGTTTTTGTCCCAGATGATGTGATTCCATTTGCATCTGCCCTTGCCTGCTGCTTTGCTTTGTAAGACCCACTGTGGATTTGAAACTGAATTACACACCAGATGTACAACAAATCACAGTTGCACAAGAAAATCCCCAACAAGTTTAGGAGGGAGCTAAACTCCCCTTTCTGCAATGTTGAAACATGGCAAAATTTAATTTCCCCTGTTGGACATTGCCATGTCAGTTTAGTCAACAATAGCATTAGAACAATATGTTGGGAGTCATTCAGAGCTACATCTGTGCTCCTCATTGCTTTCAGGTAAATAACCTAAAGCGAGTGCAGTTCTAGATTCAGTTATGGTTTTTATCTTCCATCTACATTTAGAAGTAAATAAAAAAAATAATCTTTCCAAAATAGGAAAGAATTTTGAGTGTTACTAACCAAGAATGATGCCGTTGGGCTGTGCAGGTGACTGCCAAATTAGCCGGACAGAAGTGGTCCGTACCTCAGGAAAGAGGATACCAACAGGAGGTCCTGGTACTGCAGGAAAACAACAGAAACCCCCCCCCAAAAAAAACATTCGGTTTCAGTTCAAAACTAATGTAAATGTACATATATTTTTTATGCCTCCTAAAGATATCATTGTTTATAATTCTCTACAGTGCTATCCAAGCATTCTTTGCAGACTTTGGCTGCTCTTCAACCAACAATTAACTGCAAACTTTGCACAAAAAAAGTAGAGAAATTTTGGCTGTGCTTAATATTTCCTTGTCGAAACAATTCTTATTAGAAAAAAATAATATCATACCATTGGAAAGCTTGATTATATCCCTTAAATTGTGCCGAACTTGCAAGAAAATGCATTTACTGACTGGGAGGCAGAGTTTAGTTGGTTGCTCCAACATGCTAAACAGTTTAAGGTGGAGGTGCTGTGATAATGTGGGGCTCTGGCTCTCTCTCACACTTGAACAGTCAATTTATCAACAATAAATTACACATATTGTAGTCAGCAGTCAATTTGTGTTCATTTTTTTTCTGTTTTTGCCCTGGAGTATCATATCAAACACCAAAGATAATACAGACTGACAGAACAGGGTATTTTCACCAGTAGGCTGATTCCTAAAGACCTTTTAACAGAAAACTTGTCAGCGACGCCCCCTTTCTGTTACATAACGATCCATGTCCCTGTGCAAGGAAATGTGGGGCTGGCGCCGCTCTCCAGTGGTGATTGGGTGAAAATAATGATCCTTGCACACACTTATACCTAAGGGCAATTTAGAGTGAGCTGCTAATGCTTGTTTTTGGACTATGGGGGAGGGATTCAAAAACTCCGAGCCCAAACTCACAACCCAATTTTGAATAACTGGCATGTACAATGCGAGTGAATCTGTACCATCATCCAAAGTCCTCTCCAGGATTGGCGGAGAGCTCGGTCGGCCATCTCCAATCCGAGTGAAAGCCAGAACCTGGATCTCATACAGC
Organism: Poecilia latipinna; assembly: GCF_001443285.1. NCBI lineage: Eukaryota > Metazoa > Chordata > Actinopteri > Cyprinodontiformes > Poeciliidae > Poecilia > Poecilia latipinna. The sequence goes on along the minus strand of NW_015113113.1, from coordinate 221,692 downwards.
ACGTATTTCCCCAGACCGGTCAGCTGGACACTGTGGGAGGCATTCCCTTCCACCATCCAGAAACGGACAGCGCCGTCAGAATCCTTCTCCTTATACATCACCTGATCCAGGGAAGGAAACCAGGAGCACAAGTTCAGAGGGAAGGGAGTTTGCATATTAGTGAAGACAAACTGACACTGTGCTGCTTTTTCATCCCTGCACAGAAAAGATGACATTCCTGCAAGCTAATTAGAGGTCTCTGGTCTTTCGGCAAATAAATAATTGGAGAGGTGCTGTTAAGCATTAAAGCAGAAAAAATACCTTATAGCCGAGAATGAGACCGTTCCTGTCGGGCTCAGGAACTTCAATCCAACGCACCAGGATGCTGCTGGAGGTGGTGGCGAAGGCGGACACGTCGGTGGGTCCACATGAAGGGACTGGAAAATAAAGAATGTAGGAGGTCAGAAACACGAGGGCTAATCAGCGTATTTACATTTCTGCAGTTTTATAAAAGAAAAGACATTTAAGTGTTCACATTTCCTTTCCAAAACCTCTTCAGCTAAGTTGCCACTCATCTGCAGACATAACAGCTAATATAAAAATATTTCTTAACAGGTTTGGAGAAAAAATAAAGTGCTTTCTATATTTAAAGTCATATGTTTCCCATTATCCACATTCCCTCCGTTCTACTCTACCCAGCATCTGCTACATTACAAGAAAGCAGCAGTGAGGAGTGGAAAGGCATTGTCTGAGCCTAAACTGAGGTGTGGTATATAAAAAGGAGAGTCTGAGTGTGTCTGCTAATGAATTAAACATATGGCACAGTGTGAACCGTTGCTCCATACCTCTAATTTGACTACTAATGAAGATACTCTGAACAGATGCTGAAAATGCAGTTATGCAAAAGTTATAAAGGGGATTTTTTTTTTCCCCCTCTAGCAAAGTTGGACCGAACAGGATATCTGTCTTTCTGCACACTGAGGCATTCTTCACACACCTTTTTCGGCTCACTCACTCACTCACTCACCAGATTCCCTGGTCCTGCCTCTGACCGGCTGGCTCCATGGTCCAAACCCGATGCCGTTGACGCCCTGGACCCTAACCTCGTACTCCGTCCACTCCTCCAGGTCTTCAATGGTGAATTCCCTCTCCAGACGGTCAGTGATGATGTGGGTCAGACCACGGCCCTGTGAGCCGACGCGGTAGTACTGGACCCTGTAGCCCACTTGCTCTGCGTTCCCATTGTATTCCCACTCAGGCAGAGGCTGCGTTGCATAAATATGAAAAATAAAAGTGACAGCGTTTTTCTAGACAGAATTTATCATTTGCACATAGAAGCACCTTCAACAGAAGCATTATGAAGACCAAGGATCCCACCAGTACTGACCAGTAAGGTCGGGGACACAAATGTGAAGAGGTTTAAGTTAGGTCGTAAAGAAATAATCCAAGCTATAAACTTTTAAATTTAATATTTATGCAATGAACACTACAACATTATGCTGATATATATATTTTTTTAATTTTCACTTTAAGTTATGCTTCTATAAGAAAAGATAAAATGATTTAAGACTTGTTTTAATACATGTTCCCCAGTGGTACTGTGTAGAATGTGTTGTCCGTGTCACTTACCATCCACCGCAACCAGAGGCTGGTCTCGCTGGCTGTGCGAAGCGTGACATTGGCGGGGGCCATGTCCGGAGGAGCTGGAAGAGTCTGAATCTTCCTGGACGGCTGGCTTGGAGGACTGCTGCCCACTATGTTTACTTGGCGCATCCGGAATCTAGCGTTTGGAAAGATTGCCGGATCATCGTGGTGCAACTTCCCGAAAAATGCCTGACCTGCCATTTCTATGCGGCTCGCATGTTTTAACATGAGATTTCATGCTGCCAAACACGGATCAAAGCCCTGAATTTAAACGCAATATAAATACGGCGAGAGGAAGCTCATCTGTGTTAATGCCTGAATGTGCAACGTAATAATGTGTTGCATCCACGATGAAATGTAAACTGGCAGTAGTTATTAGGATGAGAAAAGTTGCAGTTCCTATTGATCTTCGGGGACTGGCTCATTCAATTTGGTGAACCGAATGTGATCAGGGAAAACAAACAGACCGGATAAAAATAAACATTATGAGCACAGTGAAAAATAGCCAAACCGATCTTGCGTTCCGTTTAAAGACAAAGAAATTAAGATGAGCTCCAGGGATGAAAGGAAATTATCTGAGTTCAAGGAGAACACGTACGCTTTAATTAGCGATTTTGTCACAATTTTGCACAATCTTAATTGGAAGGGAGCGTGACGAAGAGATGCTTCATTCCAAACAACTGTTTTGCCTCTATAATAATGCAAACTGCTCAGATAGGAGTAACAACTGAAATAAAGAACAGCAGGGCAGGTAGCAGGGTTCCTACTGGATTATTATGGAAACATGTATATTTTTTTAATACTCTAAACTACCATCCATTCATCCTCGCACCCAAACATCGCTTTTCATATATAAAACCTGCTATAGATATGTCATAAATCTATCGTGAACTTTTTTTTTTTTTTTAGTTTATACCTTAAAACGGGTAAGACTGACAGATCGCTCTGAAAATTTGAGACAGCTGTGTCGTTTTTTTTTTTTGGTAAGAATTGTTTTTCAACCCTGTTATAAAAGCAAATACTCACAGAGAACATAGCCTAGCAAGTAGAAACATTCAACACCCATCAGGATTTAAAACAGCAGGGAAAAGAGGAGAGATTCAGCAGATTAGTGGAAAGAAAAAAAAAAACATGGAGAAAACTTGTAATGGATAGCAGTGCAGCATCTGTAAAGCATCTGGAGTCTGTCTGATGGTCTGGCCACACACTGTCTCTAATGACAGAGGGGCTTCAGTGTATATTGAATTGGGGCCTGATGATTGTGACAGGGTATAACTTCAGCCAAACAGTTAGAGTTACATTTTTCTTTACAGCACAGATGGACAATTACCCAACAAATGCAGCCACAGGCTTCATGGAGGATGATATGAAGTCTGAGTAATTTTGCGTAATTCCACAACCGGATCTCAACCAAACCGGTGTTTTTGGCTTTGGCGCAGAGTGATGACATATTTTAGACGAAGACAATAGAGAGCAAATTGAAACTCTCCTTGTGCAGGGGGGTGGAAAAATAATGGAATTCATTTTTTGGTGATTTTGATGCCCTCCACATTTTAACAAATCTGTTTCGTAGAGCATCCTCTAGAAAGTGGCTGCGTGCAACAGCCTGTTAATTTATTTGAACTTGCCCCAGAACACAGAATAAATTGGACTCGTGTTATCATTTTAAAAGTCCTGTAATTCTACAATTTATTCTATTTTTATTCAAACACTTTGTTTAATTAATGTGCAATAAAGAAAAGCTGCACTTCCACCTCATTCCTTTTCGGCATCAAAAAGCTTATGGCATACGTTTCCCAAATGTTTGACCATTCTCCTTATCGAAAACGCTACACTTTATTTAAATGTGTTGGTTTCCTGGCACTGACACAGCTTCTAAACACAGTCCATACGTTTTAATAGGGGTTGAGGTCGAAGCCATTCCAGAAGCTCAACGTAGACTACCTTATCCATTTCAGCCCCCGAGTTGGACACCTAGAACACACTGTGCCCCAGTTTGAACAATCCAGTAGAAGAAATTGGAGGAATCCATCTTTCTCCATTATTTGATGCGGTGCAACCACCTGCAGTGGAAAAAGTCCAACAGCATGTTGACCGTTGGGTACTGTGTGGGCTTTTTCTGATCTCAGTAAAAGTTGGAAGGTGTCGACTTTTGAGCAGTACAGCTTACAGTTAGCAGCGTCTCAGTTCTTTCAGAGTGAACAGTGACAGTGGTGTTAAATACATTTCCGGTTTGGAGCAGGCTTGAACTGTCGTTGCTCTTGGACTGTTCCTCAAAAGTGACCGATTTCTGTTTGTCTGGGAGTGACAGTTTGGGCACAGACTGGTGTCAGCCTGGATTGTGGTCCCAGATATGACTATGTGTGTATGTGTTTATTTTTGTTTTTCTGCCCACTGACCGATAAAAAACTGGCACCAGGTCAAGATTCTAGGACAGTAAAAGGAAGTCAAGGTGAAATGTCGCATATTACCTGTAAAGAGTGTACGGGTTGAGACCAGGCACCTCCAAAGAGCCAGCCTCAGGTTCATTTGACACCTGATGAACTGTCACCCAGTCCTCATTTTCTCCTACCATCCCAACCTGCAAGGACGACAGCAGAGGAGGGGTGAGAGATGTCTGAAAGTCTCTGACAGTCCACCAGATCTCCAGTGCCTCGCTAAAGTATTCATAGCACTCACACATTTCCACAAAACTTTGTCATACTACTCAGTCACTGGCTTGTTGAATCATTTTTGATTGTATATATAGCTGCTCATCTTTCGGTTATATCTTCACCAGCTGCACACATGTGGATGTTGAAATTGTGGCCTGTTCTTTACAAAATTGCCCAAGCCAAGTCGGAACGGAAAGGGAGCATCTAAGAATGTACGTTTTCAAATTTAGATGAATTTAGGTTCGGACTTTGATTGGTCCATCACTAAGCCATTAACTAAACCATTCCATTGTAGCTCTGACTGTGCGTTTATATGTCCTATTGGAAGGTAAACCTCAAGCCCAGGCACAATTATTTTGCAGCCCCAAAAAAAAAGATTTCTTATATGATTGCCCTACATTTACATCCAGCCATCTTCCTGCAAACAGTTTCACCACACATAGCATTTTGCATGTAGGTCAAAGTGCTGAGTATTGGTCTGATATGATGAGAAAACCTGCTATACGTTTGCTCTGTCCTTTATGTGGCTTGTGCCAAACTATACACATTTTCTTACGACCCGAATTGTGTGAAGAAAAACCAGGATCGTCAGGATTGATTTTTCCATTTTCAGGTAACAGGACATTTTGTCATAACTCTGCATTAAAGTTACACTTAGAGCTCTGAAGCCTTTTATATAACAGCCATATTGACAGGTCAATGCCAACTTAATTTGTATAGCACATTTAAAACCATTCTAAGCCAGACACAACAACATGTATTAGCAAGATATCAAAGAAAGAAACACAAAAAATCTGTTAAAAAAAAATAAAAAAATCATAAAAAAGAGCAAAAAAAAAAACATATTGCAAGTCCAGTTAAAAGAATAGCCAAGAGCTATTAAAAAATTAAATAAAAAAAAATATCTACATCTATTTAGGAGAATGATTCAAAATCAGCTTGTACAAAAGCTGATTTTGAATCTTTATTGGTATTTTAAAGAGCTTTCCTGACTGAGCACTGTATATTTGTAGGCTGTTACAAGGAATAGGGGAAGCAACTGTAAATACTCTATTAACTAACTGATACTGCTAAGGAAGTTGTTTGCCCTAGATTTTATTTAGAAAAGTCACACGAGAGTGGTTCAGTGAAAATGCATAACATTTTTTGTCAGATTTCCACCAACTTCAAAATTATTAGCAACTATGTAATTGGTCTATCAAGTAAATCTCAATAAGATACGCTGAAGACTGTGGCTGTTGCATGAAAATACATAATTAAAAAAATTGATGCAGAAGGTGAAAATATTTTACCAAGCTCTGCATATATTGGGGAAAAGATAATCATGCATGACGTTTGTCTTTTGGAGGGTTTATTCTTGATTTTCAGTTTTAAGCTTGGCTCACCTGGGCTTCTACCAGCCAACGGGAAATGGATGTTTTTCCGTCATAGCCGGGTTTGAACTGCAGGTTGACTGAGCGCGGACCGATGTTGGTTATTGCAATATTGGTGGGAGGGCCGGGAAGCTCTATGAGAAAGCAAAGACAACAGAAAACAGAGAGAGAGAAAACAAAAAACCCTTTTAATACCTCGTCCTTTGCTGCCTTTCATATAAGGTGGTTCTTATTAGCAAAATTCATCAACCACACTGCCCTCTTGTGGCGGTACAAATACTGAACACAAGTGGATTTTGTCAGCCATTATTCTTACTTTTATTTATTTTACACACCCCCAAATCCAGCAAAGACATTAAAGTCAAATTAGATTCGTAACAGCGTTTTACACACAGCATACGGACAGAGACAGAGCTATAAAAGCCAATTACACAGGAGATACGTGGAGACTTGATTCAATCTGATACCATGATTGTTTACACTTGAGATGAATAAACAATACAAATGGATTATTGACGGGTAATCCGGGAACGGAAAACAAATCTGAAAAGATAACTTTTGTGCGCGTCCATGTCTAAAGTTTTCAGTTCTGTGTCTCTCTAGGCAGGTTTGTGTGAAACTCAAACTCTTTCCTCATGCCTCATGTTTTTTTTTTTTTTCCTCTAGACAAATAAAAAATTTACCATTCCATATTGAAATTCCAAAGCAGATTATAGCTTCCATGAATCCTAGAGGAAGGCATTAACGTCAAACAGTGGCATACAGGAATACCCTCATATTAAAAATAAAAGATATAATCACTCCCCTTGGCATACTTAACATTTTTTTTTTTTCCCTGCCAAGACTGCTCAAATGCGAGTATATTTACTCCCGATGAAACGCAGATTATATGTCTTGTGGTAAAATCACCACCTTGAAAATTATTTGCATGACGAATTATTGAGGTTGCTTTTAGCTCAATCGTTATGGTACAGTTGCAGGCACATCGGCGTTTTCTTTATGCACATACAATGGGGGTAATTGCCATTCTGGGGACTATAACTGCTGCACCGAAGTCTGCTCTCAATATAACAGCCTGTCATTTCCCAGATTTCACAGATGTACGGCGTCTGAATGCAGCTCCAGTAATTGCCACTGGCATTGTGCTCCTGTTTCAAGAGTTTGCAAATATGAAACCATTAAAGACGGTAATTGCCCCTAATCCTCCCATGAGAGCCAATATTTTGTGTATGTGAGCCAGATGTGTGTGTGTGTGTGTGTGTATTTATATATATATACACACATATATATATATATATATAAATTATTCCATATTCTTTGGTTCCGTCCCAAATGGGGTGACAGAAATGAGAATTTATTGCGTCTGCTAGCAGGCGAAAAATGGAGCTCTTTCACCTGGTTTGGTGTGAAGCAGTAAATCTGAAACAACAGGAAGTGTTGGGGAAACTTTCCAAGCTGTTCGTTGATTACAATGAGCAAGCCTGCAATTCTGTCCTGTGGATTAGTCGAGCTTGGTTGAAATTTGTGATTGGTATTTGGACGGGCAAGAACAAACTGCTCAAGAGCGGAGAAATGGGCAGAAAGGCAGTGTGACGTTACTCAGTTTTATTTTGCAGCGTGGTATTTTTCCCCACCTACAGCTCGCATTTATGAGTGCCAAATAAGTCGTGTCCTCGTTTTTATAACAGGTCATTGTCAGTATGGGTGCACCTCGGAGCCTATAAATGCAACCATTCAATCTCCACTAAAGGACTCTCTCCAAATATTGAAAATTAAAGACTGATGGAAACTGGTTCACTGGAGTCTGTTTTACAAACCAGCAATGAGAGGACACTTTAAAGACAAGTCAGTGAAATGTGCCATAAAGTTCCTGCAAAAAACAACAACAAAGAAAAAAAACATCATTTTTTTTTACTATTAGAATAACGCGATCCAATAATAAAGCGAGTAGTTAAAGTAAATAAATGTGTGCTGTGGGAAATAGATAAACTGAAACACAGAGTGAGTTGGGTTGTAGGTTTACAAAGCCCAACTTTACTGTAAGAGCTTATATATAAACCACATGTAAGCCAATGAGAAAATGTCCTTGATTAACCGAGCAAGTGTGTTCACCTTCATAAAATTATAAGGTTTCACAGTTCGCTGGTTAACCCCGTTTGCCTGGGTGGAAGACGTTCAGCACTGACCTTAGAGAATCAACGGTCGCTTCCCATCAATCTGGAGATGGCCAAAAAGCCATTTCCAAACTATTCTATCATACTATGGCGAGAAAGATCATTCCACAAATTCTTTTACAAATTTTTTAAGCATTTAGTAGGAGTAAGCATTGATGAAATGTGTTTTTTTTTTTTTTTTTAGAATAAATTTATTACAGCGTTTACATCTTTGGTCACTGACCTGGTGGGACCCCAGAGGAGATGGTAGAGGAGGACAGCTGGCCTTGGCCCTTTGACGTCATTCCTGCCACTTCGATAGTGTACGTAGTGAGAGCGGTAAGGCCCGTGACCCTGTACTCCAGGGTGACATTTGGCAGGTAGTGGGTGACTCTCGTGTTCGTCCGGTTGAACTCCTCCCACGAAATGCGGTATCCTGACACAGCAGCAGCAGAGACGGGTTAAGCGGAGCACGAGTCCTCGCTGTGAAAATTCTGCAGTGGTTTCACAACAATGGCAACCCTCAGCTCGCTGCTGTGGGGAAAGCTAACAGAAATATTAAATTAACTTCATCAAAAATTGAATATAGCAAATTTAATCAGCAAGTGATTATACCTCCCTGTACTCACACATCCTCCCGCACAGACTCACGCACACACGCTCAACCTCTCAAAGTTAATGTAATTTGCTCCTTGGCCAGCAGCTCTTTTCATGTGATTGCATAAAGCATTAAAGCAGCATTTCTTGCCAAATCAGTAATCTCACATGGCATGTCGGTGTTTGTCTCCTGGGACTGTGCGACACATTAAAATGACCTGGAAGAAAATGTTCAAATATGTACATTCTTAAGGTATGTACATAATACTATGCGTATACGTTTTATTATTTGTCCTTAAATAAAAGTGCTCCTATCCTGTTTAATTGTCCTACATTTTATCATATTACACCTATAAACTTTAACATATTTTATTAGGATTTTATGTGGGAGATCAATAAAATGTAGTGCATTCCTGTGAAATACAAAAGAAATAATCTTACAAATAAAAGTTGGACAACTTTAGGATGTGTTTGTATCAGTTACTCCTCCATCCCTGGCTCTATGTTTAGGGCTGTTGTGTATCTGGAAGCAGAACCTTTGCCCCAGTGTCAAGTTCTTTTCAGTCTCTAACTGGTTTTGTCTAAGGAATGCCTTGATTTTAGCTCCATCCGTCTTCCCGTTATCTCTCACTATCTTACCGGTCGGATTTTTTTCACCTGGCCCGAGGACATCTGCAGCTCTTCCAGTGTGACCACTGGCATCTTTGGTGGTTCTCTAATTAATGCTGTCATTTCCCAGTTTAGATGGAAAGCATGTGTTGGTAAAACTGCAGGTGGTGGAACAATCTTTCCTATTTTCAAATGATGGATTGAACAGTGCTCCATGAGGGTGTTTAATGCTATAGCATAACACTGTACTAAATCTTTCCACTGGAAAAATAAAATAAAATAAAAAAATAAAAACCTCTAAGGCTTTCACAGAACAGCTGCACCACACCACATTAGATATAGATGAACTTTATGTTGTAGTTGGTACAAATTCTGTACAATTGATTTTATTTAGGTGCACTGGAGTTCGTGGGACTGAATATAAATACGCCATCCACTTTTTGTGTTTTTATTTGCTGAAAAAGAAATCGAAAAGCATCTTCATTTCTCCTATTATTATACACTGTTTGTGCTGATTTGTCATATAAAATCTTTTTAAAAAAATACACTGAGGTTTGTGGTTGTAACATGATAAAAAGTTTCAAAATGCAACTTTTGATGTACATCTGTTGCGTATATGGTGCAAAGTCAGAAATTATTTATCAGAATAGTACTTCACCCAATTTAACCACGGAAGAAAAACAGACGGTTTATTACTTATGTTTGTTGACCAGCAGCATCACTGAATTTCTAAGGATTTTGTGCAATCAAATACTGTAGCAGCACATCAGCACTTACATATACATATACCTTTATTTGTTCAGTAAAGGTATAAACCGATGTATTCTAATATCTGTCTGACACAACTTAACAGTTTTTTTTTTACTGCATCTTCCATTATGTTTTATACATAAGGCTGCTGTATTGCATTTTTGAAGTCTGGGTCGGTGAACACCTGATATGCCAAGTCAGGATTCTGACTTCAGAAGATGTTTTGGTGGACTCACAAAACTTGGAACTATTTAATTCCAACTATTCCCAGTGAAAATGGTGAAAACCAGTAGACACCACTGTTGCCGTGTGGTCTAATACACCCTGAGAATAGACTGTAAATCTGTAAACACACACATGCATAAAACTGGCAATGAAACTATTCCAACAATGTAAGAAGTGCTCACCATTCTTCCACAACTTTGTTTGTGACTTCCTGAAAACACATAACTCATGAGGACTTTCTTTAGTGGCTGCGATGCCTCATAAATTATTCTATCATGCACAACAAAAGGGCTTAATTTTATTTTATTTTATTTTATTTCCTCTCAGTGATTGATGCAACCGTCATGTTTACTGCAGCTAACATGTTTGTGGTAGAGTTATTATGACCGAGACGAGAAGACGAGAACACTTTCTGTTTTGCAGAATATGTTTTGAAATATATTTCCGACAATTGTCTCGGAAGAGTAAAAGCATATTTTCAGGCTGGCCAAGGCAGTTGTAGGCGTACAGCTCAAATAGAATAAACAACAAATATTACTGTTGCTCCCATGTGCTTAGCACAATAAATGAGGTCAATCTACCACAGTTCCATCTCAGGGTTGGCTCTTGTTATTGGCCTCATTCCACAAAGCTTTGACAGATATAAAAACAGTATTTTTTTTTTCTGCTTCATTTCTCGTAAAAAAAAAAAAAAAAATTGGGAAGTTTACCTGTTAGAACTCCATTCTTCTCACTGGGCTCACTCCAGCTGACTTTGAGAGAGGTATCCAGGATCTCTGTAAAGCTCAGGTGGCCTACAGCACCGGGGGCTTGATTTGAAAAATAAAAATAATGAGCATTGCCAATGGGCAAATAGTTCTGCAAATAATTTACTCCGGCATTTACTTTTGAACATTTCAACATTTGGATTGTAAATCCAACTCTGCAAAATCAAACTAAGCAACAGCAAGCAGATGGGCTTTTAAAGCTTAGCTATTAAGAGAGTCATGTCCCAATTAAGGAGATTCTAGGTGGATGCAGAATACACTTTTTTCTTTTTCTTTTTTTCTTTTATCAGCATCTCTACAACATGATTCTGCATGAATAATAGATCTTGCCCAAAAGATGTTGTTGCTGTAAGATGCCCGATTTCTTTTGCCAGGATGGCAGAGTGAGAAGAAAAGTTACTTACTGTCCTCATGAGTCTTCAGAGCCTTAGGTGGGCTGCGGGGGCCGTCTCCAGGTGTAGTGAAGCACAACGCCGAGGTGAAATACTCGGTGAACTTCTTCAGACCTGTCACGTATCCCACGTGGACGCTGTCCTGGAAGTTCGCTCGTACTGTTACCATAGAAACCTCTTCTTCTTTGCCAGGTTCCCAGGCCAGCAACTAGAAAAAACAAGAGGAGAGACAATGGGAAAGAAAATTACTCTGACAGCCAAAGACTCTAGGGATCATTTGGCATCTTGGTTTAGTCTATTTTTAGAGTAGTGCCCCGGTGATGTTTTGAATGAAGGAGAACGTAGGAACAGCAGTAAAGCTCTATGAGATTTTGCTCAAGAGAGATGGGATATTGTGTCACCATAAATGATAGCTGCACACACTACAGGGACAAATGGGAACTGGATTGACCAATTAGCTATTTCAGTAATCAGTCCCAGTGGTTAATATTTTGGGCTAATTTACAGTTTTTAGGCCAAGCAAATGTTTATTAAAGAAGTAAGTCAGGGGGGCTTAATGCTCCCAAAACTGTCTTCCCCTGTGCCTGTTTAATCACTCATCCCCTACATATTCAGTTAACCCTTTAAAATCTGATCTAAGAAACAAATTGCAAATTTTTTTTTTCTGTAAAATAAACAAACATTGTGAAAATTGACCTACTTTTTCCAATTTCGTAACAATAAGTTACAATTACTAGTGTTAGACGTTTAAGAACAGTCAATGGCTTAAGTTTGTCCAATACATTTATTTTATTTTATTCGTGGTTTTCTTTTAAGAAGCAACTTCACCAAACTCCATACATTTTCACCCACATCAAAAACCGACAAGAAACGGAGAAAATTAAGTGTTAGTTGAATCTGCAATAAAAGAGAAACTTTCTATCGGCACCGGACATTTCAAGATATACACAAAAAAGCAGACGGGAAACGAGAAGCAAGTCACAGAGAAATGCTGCTAAAGAAAGAGACCACAACCTTCAACTGGACAAAGAGCAGTCCATTGTTCTCATTGGTGCAGACTATTGTTTGCCTTCTGGCTTTTTTTCCTCCTCTTCCTACATGTAATAGAGCATGTTCTGCACTGACAGCTCTGTCAGTGGACGTGATGGCCCGTTGTGAGGACACTGTCGGCGGCCCACTGACCTTGTAGCCCTGGTTGATGCCGTTGATAAACTGAGGGTTCGGAGCGGTCCAGGTAAAACGGATAGTTGTTGAGTTGACCGCCTCGACCTGCACATTTCCTGGAGCGATGGTTGGGACTGGGATGGATGATGGAGAGAAAGCAGAAGAATTGGAGGGGGGGGAAGAAAAGGAGAAAGAGGCAGAATCGGAAAGGTATTAGGAAAAAAAAGAGTGTTAGCGTTCCTTTCAACTAATAGTTTAAAGTCTGCGCGCATCGGTTTTGCTGCCAGTATTGATCGCTGCTGCACGGGTTCAAGGCAGATACTGCCATCACTCTCCCACTGACACACCTAATACCAGAGCTCTTTGTGGGTGTACTTGTGACTGCTTTAGATGCTTAGGGATTTTTAGGTGTATAGAACACCTGTAGTTAGAAAATAGGCAGCCAGATTCAACCATATGTACACAACACCTATTAAAGCTATTACACATGAGAAATTCCAAATTTGTTTTATGTAAAGTTGCATCTCAACAAATTGGAATATCCTTGAAAAGTTAGTCCAGTAGTTCAATCGAATAGAATATTACACAGGACAACAAAAAAGCTTTTCAAGCAAACAAATCTTATGTTTTGGTTATGTTAACGGGTTGCACGATCTTAGGTAAGGCTGCTTAAGTCACAACAGTATAACGACCTCCAAGAAGGTAAGCCACAAAAGGTCAATAGCAAAATAAAAAAAAAATAAAAAAATAGTAACTGAGTGTTGTATTGAAGCATATCAGTGGAAATTTGACTGGAAAGAACATGTGTTGTGGGAAAACATCCAACCTCAGCACCTGCCCACACTGCTAACAGTACCAGCATGTGGTTTAACCGAGGTATCCCTTTGCTTGATTGTTCACTGAGTAGTCCATTTTCTTGAGGTGCAGCCAAAGAGAGGTTTGTGGTAAAACCTATTTACCGAGACATCTAATTTGTGATGAGTCCCTTACCTCCTTGAAGAGTCCACTCTGTGACTTTATGGCTGAAGATACCCAAACCTGCCCCGTTGTAGGCAGCCACCTCGATCTCATAGTTTGTCCAGATGATGAGGTCTTCCAGGAGTAGAGTGGTCACATCCGGGCTGGAGATATTCTTGAGCTGATAGTCCACAGGGAGCCCAGTGAGCCGGTAACTGAAACACACATTTACGAAGTTCGAACGTAAAGATTCGGAGGTATGTCTGAATGAATAAGAACATTAAAAAAAGAAAAAAAAAAAGGTTATTTTCTATGGTAATTCAGTTCAATAACTGAATTGAATTACACCTATTTACTGAAATGCTTATGTTTTCTGAGAAACTACATTTTCCGTTTCTTTGGGTTTTATCCGTAAGGCACATTTCATTGGGATTAACAGAATCAAACACTTAAAATATAGCAATCTTTGTTGAATGAATATAAAAAAGAGCTTTACTTTTTAAATTAAATTCCTGAAATAATTATATTTCGCATAACATTCTAATTTACAGATGTGGTAAAAACGTGGGGCTGTTTTCCCCACGTTTCTTGCTCCACAGACATTACAGTATTCAGCTGCAGTACACCTGTCTTCCTTCTAGAGGGGGACAAAGCACCAGCAAAGCGGCACCTTAAATCCCACAGGCAGCTTTGACTTTGTCTGGAAATCACCTGCGGTTTCATTTGGATGTAATGACTAAAAAAGTCTGACAGAGACCCGAGCTAATTATATGTTTAGAGGATTTACAGTCACTTTGGCTCATTGCATACTCTGTCTATTAGAGTCACAATGCTTGCTCAAGTCAGCCCAGTAATTAAAGGTTGGTTGTGCGTCAGATAAAATATTTTTCAAGTTGCTTTGTTAACAGAGACAAGTGGGTTTCATGGGGAAAGAGTAATCTACTACTGTGACGCGATGTGCTATATATAGATTTGAGCAGAGTCTGTTTATCAGACTCTGTTAAAGAAGAGTCCCAAGAATGTGGGGAAAACAGGCAAAGAAGGCAAAGGCATGTATAAGGGTGGTGGCGGGCAGGGGGTGGGGTTTACCGGACGATGTAGCCCCTGAGGATGCCGTTCTGGTGGCTTTCGGGCGGAGGCTGCCACTGGATCATGATGGACTGGTTGGTCCTGCCGCTGGCAATGACATTCTGAGGAGGGGCACTGGGGGGCTCCTCTGGGAGAGACACGCTGAAGATCACATACACATAAAGAAGAGAAGATGACAGAGAGAAGATTGCCATCAGATCCTTCAAAATCAAGCTGTCATTTATGTAAATTCATTTGCTTAAAGGTGTCTACTGATGCTTCCTAGTATTTGTAATGCCACCAACAAACGCAGAGCCCCCTCCCTCCCCCCCTCACAAAGACTCTGCTGTGCCTGGGATGGAAATAACAGAAAGGAATGAGACAATTAACGGCGGCCAACTGGACGCATGGAGGGCTTTGTGCTGGGCCAACTGTAACGGACGGGAACAGAGCCCTTTCCCCGCCACCTACGGGTTTCCTCTGGGTACAGAGTTGGCAGTGTGGTGAAGCATGACCGGCAGCGGTAGAGGAATAGCCGGTTATGTGAAGCCACAGAGATGACAATGCTGATGTCGCCTCAGACCCGGATCGTTTCGTAACTCCACGAATGTTACAGTAAGGTTTATTTGGAAGCGCCTCGGTATGAGCAAAATATTGTATCTTAACACAGCAGCCACAAGGCAAAGGGGCTTCAAGATGACGTAGACACGGCGGCCTCCGCAGTTATTGGCTCCACTGGTGTAGATTTGCGAAAAGGAAAATCAGCATTTTCTGTGGCGGCGTTATCGCTCAAAGGAAGCATCCCTCCATCTGACAGCATGTAAATATCAACGTGTCCAATGTCACAGCGGCAAAAGCACAGCTTGGAAGCAAAATTTGGTGGGATTTATCTTAAGTGGCAACCATGTAAATTTTGTATGCCAGTGTTATTCTTTATGAATATTTTTTTTTGTGGTCAAGATGCTGAACCAGATAAATGCCAGAAGGAACACTGCAAAGAAGAAAAAGAAAGAATAGATGAAGAAACGCAGTATGGTCATCACAATATTCCACCCGTCCATCTGTGCTTCCCTCCTTCGCTCCATCCGTCCGTCTGTCCATCCTAACTATCAAAGGTAGCTTGTTTTTGTGTCTCTTTCATTTTCTTGGTGTTTGTTTGTTCAAAAGAAGCAAAGTCTTTGGTATGTGTTTGTTTCTGCTAAAACCATGACCCCCAAAAAGGGAAGCACATACCAAATACCGATTCAGAAGTGCTGTTATGCTTTCACTTGGCACAGCTACCAGGACTGCAGAGAGGTTTGAAGACGGGTAATACTTTTGAATTTCTTAACAATAAAGTATCCTTTAAAATGCGCTTAAAAGTACAGAATTGTGATGAGGTCCCCCCCCCTACCCTATAGAAAAGTTGTACTTTATGATTCGTCCAGTGTTTGTTCTAGTAAAAAGGAGAATGCTGATGAACAGACAAAGGTCTGTCCTTCACTCACCGGTCAGTCTCCTTACTGAACTGCCCCTTCCCGACATCATTAACGGCACAGAGGCGGAACTGATAGGAGCGGGCCGGGATCAAGCCATTCACTGTCACCGCTGTGGACTCTGGTTCAATATTGGCCAGCAGGATGGCCCAGGGAGCGTCTAGAGCAGAGAAAATGGAAAAACACAATCCACATGACAGCGCGCAAACACACACATTCATTTCCACTGTGCCAATCAGCTAAAACATTTTCAGTAATTTAAAAAGACAAAAAAAGAAACAATTATGACTAATTGTGTTATATTGGCAGTTTTGAGCTCTACTAAATCTACTTTAAACGACATGGAGCAACCTCCACACTTGTGTGCATCTTTGCTTAGACGTGCAAAATTAAAATAAATTAATCATTTACTGCAGTAGAATCATATCATCGCATCATACAACCCTAGCGCAAACATTCCCCGTTTGACTGAATATAAGTTGATAAAATAAGCTAAACAGGTGGGTCACATCTGATAAACTTGTTTTATCATCCTCCACTGAAATACATCTAACTTATATCAAGCTCACAGTGATATCAAATCTTTCTGCAACAGGAATGTCACTCTTTGCCATAGTTCTCCCACAGAGGCCTTCCTAGCCATCCTTCTCACTGAGCCGTTTGGATAAAATTGGGTCTCATTTATCACGATTCCAGTTGTTGTAAACTTTTTAATTACAGCTGTGGAAACTAAAGTGTAGACCAGCAGCCATTTTCTTTGAACTGTTTCCTGATTTATGTAGCTCAGCACCAATCTGTGTCATTTGATCGGCATGTTCCACTGTTTTTTCTTATTTTGAAGAGAATTTGGCCATTGTGTTAAGTAATTTTTACACGCTAAAGAAATGGGAAGTTGAAAGATTTTTTTTTTTGTATTAACTTAAATAACTTGTGAAACAATAAGTGCAGCATTGGTATTCATTCAGTAGTACTCATTGTAATTAATTTTTTTTTTCTGTAAGTGAGATGTTTTTCCCACTGCATAACTGGACTCAAATTAGAGGTTGATTTAAAAGAAAAAAGGACAGAGTGAGATTCTACCACTGCTTCCAGTATTAACAGGAGGACAGTGTTAGAAACGTCCAGAATAATCCTAATTAGTTATCCTTGAAATTTTATTTGAGCCACTCATAAAATCCTTCGCAGGATTTATTTTGCATTTAAATGTCAAAGCAAAAAAATAAAATAAAATAAATTAAAAAAAACACAGCGGGAGTCTGTCTCTCCGTGCACGGAAATGCACACGAAACACCCAGACCCAAATGTGAAACATTTTCTATCTTTTCAAGTCTGCATCAATGATCCCACGTGTCAAGTTCCCTCTTCCCCCAAACCCAAGTCAGAATAAATAATTTAGAGGTAAACTGACACGAGGAGAAGTGAACTTTGAGGAGAGTACAGAAGTGGACCGGTAGAGGCTTACTGTTTTCAGAAACCTCCAGGATATAGCGTATGAGAGGACTGTTCCCATCAAAAGGCTTGGCCCAGGCCAGGTCTATGGCTCTTTTTTCAGACTTGCTCAGCACTGCAGAGGGGTTCTCGGGGGCGTGTGGGAGCTGCCTGCGCGGGGGGGGGGGGGGGGGGGGGAAGAAAAGAGAACACTTTTAAAAAAAAAAAAAACTTGTCTAA
>NW_015113113.1:184576-201161 GCF_001443285.1 Poecilia latipinna | reverse complement strand
GGGCGGGTCGGGGGGTCGCGGGGGGGTGGGGGGGGGGGGGGGGGCCGGGGGGGGGGGGGGGGGGGGGGGGGAGAGAGATCAGAGGACAACTTTGATAAATAAAAGAAATCTGTCTATCAGAGCAGTTTGCTTCGCTGCCTACATCTCCTGTAGACGCCCGAAGAGAGAGTCAAATCTTTCGCAACAGAGACGTCAGTTCAGAAAGGTGATGAAATGTGACTTGACAAGACGGCAAAGACGATTCCTTGTCAAGATGGACACGCAGGCAAACAAAGCGAGATGGATATTACCGGAGGTCGGGACGGGAAACGGATCGAATGGCATTAGGAGACGGATAGGAGGAAAATGCACAGACGAAGACGTGAAAAAACGAAGCTAAAGCCGAGGATCATTAATTCATTCAGGCATAAATTCAGATAAGCGCAGACGGATTCATATATAAACCTTAAAGCGACGGACGGATAGTAACTCAGAGTAAAAGCGGTAAGCCAACAAGGGAGACAGTAGAGCGATGAAGACAGGAACAGTCGCATTCATATTCAGTTTAACCTTACTGCAGTGACTCACCGGTGAAATGATGGGAAATAATAAGACTTTACAAAAAGAAAAAAAAAAAATAGTACAGTACAGTATAGGGGAAGGAAAAAAAAAGAAGAAGAAGTGGGGGTGGTGAGTCCACCAGGGGCTGCAGAGTGTCAGGTGAGAATGAGGACAAGGGAGGTGAGGAAGAGAAGGCGTCATTTAAGTGGAAATGAGTCAGACGTGTCGATAAGAACAGGCAGGACAGTGGGGTGTCGGGGACACGTTCCTTTCTGCTACTTCACATCAAAGAATTTTGACGACAAGAGTGTAAGGAGGAAAAGATAAGGAGAGATGGGGAAGAGGGAGGGGTTCACCTGACACGGAGGTGAGCGCTGCGGGAGTCGTTGCCTCCGACCGAGGTGACTCTGCACGTGTACGTGCCGATGTCACCCGACCAGGTCTGGGAGATGTGCAGGGTGCCGTCGGCGTCCAGGCGCATTCGGGGGATGGCTTGCACGTTGATCGGAGAGTTGTCTTTTTCCCAAACGTGCCTGCAGAACAGACTCTGGAACGTTACACTGCTGCGCAGTCAAACAGCACGAACCGAAGTGTGACATCGTTGAGATTTCTCAGCCTCTGTGATCATTTTTTTTTTTTTGCTTGTTTCTTTTTGCTCCGTTGTTACGAGAGATGAATTGATCAGACTTCTACTGCCTGATACGGTTTCCAATTTTCCCTCTGACTATACAGACAGAAGTCCATCTATGTTCGCTCTATTTCAACTCAACCTCCACATCCAACAAACATACAGATGTATAAGTAAATAACAAAAAATGTGTTGCATTTCTTTGATGGAGGCAGAAGTGTGGAGTCAAACAGAAAATAAAAGAATACTATGGTCTTCATGCTGTCCAGCACAGCAAGGATGACCTTATTCTTTATCTGATGTTTACGAACAATAACAATACATTCCAAGAATATGTTTGGCATTATCTGGGTTGAACAAAAGAAAAACAGTTTGATTAGTTAAACCTAAGCAAGAAAAAAACTTTTTTGTAACATTACTACCTAATACCGGTGTTTTAGAGAAACTAATTGAAAAAAAAAAAAAAAAATCCTAATCATTCCTCACTAATGCCAAAAGAAATTTAATTTTATCTAGGTAATCACTGAACATCTTGGTCAAAAAACCTTTTCTGAATTTATTCCAGCTATAACTTGCTGTTTCAAAAGTTAAATGACACATTGCACGAATTGTGAATAAAAGAAATATTTCGACAATGACAGCCAAATTGAGTTCATTTCTTTTTCCTTCAAACTAATAAAGTCTCAAAGTTGGAGTGGGTGCATTAAGCACTTTTAGACAATTTCAGGTTTATTGCACAGCCAGAAGTAGATGGCAACAGCTTAATATACTTTTTGTTTATCTTTATTTCCAAGAGTGGCACAAATAAGCTCAAGCAAACCTATCTTATTGCTGTGACTAAAATAGATGAAGCGTTTGATGTGCTTTCCAAGCTTCCGGCACAGTTTTCATATTGAGCCCAGTGTTTCCTGCCTTCGAACTTCTGCAACTATAATTCACCTTTTATTCCAGTAGAAAGTACAAAGTCTGCAAAAGAAGAGCCTATTTGTTCTCCCTTTTTTTTTCTCTTTTTTTTTTTTTTACTTTGGCTGTTTTTAACTAGATATAAAATACTTTTTTAAGACTTTGAACATATTAATGCAAATTCCAAACTTTTTAAAGAATATGTACAGTGCACTAAATTTAAGGATTCATGGCCTTTGGAAGATAAATAAAACCACAACATCATAAGTCCTCTATCAGAGGTTACAGTGGGCTCTTTTTTCAATTAATCCTTTTAATTTAATTACTGCTTTGAGATGACTTGAGGTGTTTTGCGGTGGTTTATTACTTAGATTTGCTTTTAAATACAGTGAAATTTGTGTTGTTATCATGCTGCTCAAGCTTGGGCAAGTAGCTATTTTTAAGTAATGTCCAACTTCTGGAGATCAGCGCACATCTGAGCTCCACTTGAATGGCATGTTTTCTTATTTGATCAATTTTTAAGTGGGGCAAAGAGACATGTGCCTCTGTACCGCCTTATATTCATATCCGTATGGAAGAGGAAGTCGTGGAAAAACTGCTTCAGATGAATTTTTTTTGACAAGAACTGTTATGGGAGCAAAAACGCATGGCAACAGTTTTGCTAAAAACAAATTATCTCTTCACAGAGGTTTCTTTTTCACCAAGTGAGTAAATTCAAAATTGAATTTTGAAGGTTGTATTTTTCTGAGTTTTATCACTGCTAGATTGCGCTACCCCAATAAAAAGATAATTAATTTGAACATTTTTCGCACATCTTTAGCAAAAATAAATAAATCTGAGTCTTAAGAAGTTGTTCAGCAACATCAAAATTTTTCACTGCCTCAGAAAGATGTTATTTAAACTTTGATTTACAGTCTCATTTAAACAGTCTAAAGTCAGTTGTTGCAAAGCTGATCTCATGTCTTTCTATGAACTAGGAAACCAAGTAGTTACTGTCTTGATTTAAGGTTGTAGTTAAAATGTCTGGGCAGGGTGATTTGTTTGAAGAAATTGCATATTTAGGCTGATGTGGTTTAAATATGTGACTTTTAAATAGCAAAACAAAATCTCAACTTTGTTTTATGCCCATTTTGGTCTAGTTATGTATGAGACAGTACAATTTTGTAGCCACCTACATGACTGCAAAACCTAGATATCTACATCCCCCATCAGTCATAGAGTACACGGATGACTTTGTCTTCTTCTATTTAGCTGTAATCCAAGCCGACAGTGTTATTAGTGAGCTGTTTCATCCTCTTCCCACCGTCTCCTCAAACTTACCACCAGAATTGACCTGAACACTCACTGCAACGCCTAATGGCTGTATATCAAACAGCAGATCCACATTCATCATAACTACACAGCACAAAAGGAGCGTCAGATGTAGCTTTCTCATTTGAGTATAAAAGAGAAAGGAGTCTATTGATCAGGAGTGAAGTTGGGTACAAGGCAGGAGCTCAGTAATCTTTCTGCTGAAAGACTCGTGTGTTTCACTGGATCGACAGCAGTGGAGGTATGTGGTAAACACTTTTGCCATACACAACTTTCTGTGGGTTTCTAAATGTGTAAAATTGCATGTCACACCCTTCACAGTGAAACAGTTTTAACAAGATACACTCAAAATAAAAAAAATAAAAAAAACGTGTTCAGTTTACTTAGTACAGTTATGTCAACAAATTCCACAAAACTGAGTATATAAAAGGAACTTGACAGTATTTAGTAAACCGAATCAAAAATACTTTGTAATATTATTTTGTGGGACAAAAACAGCTAGTACCAATAAAACACAGCATCACAGATAAACTGGTAAAAGATTGTAGCACACCATATTGTTGCATCAAAAAACTAGTTTTTGTGACTTTAACAAGTCAGAAAAACATAAGTTAAACTTACTAAAGTGTGTTATGTTTGATATCTCCATTTACTTTGTTCTACAATTCCATGAGCTCATTTTTTGAGTGTAGTTTTAACAACAAATATTGTTATTGTTCAGAAAATATAAGATTTTTTCTGCTCTAATACTACTTAACTTACATTAATTTTTCAGAAAAGTGAAAGTCTTTTTTTTTTTTTTTTTTTTTTTTGTTCATTGGTGGTGAATATATTATAAAACAGACATTCAACACAAATGTAAAAATCGGATGTTTACTTTGTGGCAGTTGGTTACCAGACAACGTGCTCATCTCTTAGCAACAGATTACAACAAATATTGTTATTGTTCAAAAAACATAAGATTTTTTTCTGCTCTATTGAAATACTACTTAACTTTCATTACTTAACAAGAATTGTGCAGTTGGTGAATTTTTCAGGAAAGAGTCAAGATGTTTTTTTTTTGTCATTGGTGGTAAATATATTATAAAACAGACATTGAACACAAAATTAAAAATCAGATTTATACTTCGTAGCAGTTCGTTACCGGAAAAAAAGAGCTAATTTCTTAACACCGATTTAATTATTGTTTATAAAACATATGCTCTTTTGGAATACTGCTTATCTGCTTAGACACAAGACATTTACAGCTGGTTAGGTTTTGCAAAAATAAAAATCAGTTTACTTTGTGGCAGTTGGTTACCGGAAAACGCGCTCGTCTCTTAGCAACAGATTAACAGCAAATATTATTGTTGAAAAAACTTGAGATTTCTTCTGCTCTTTTGTATTCTACTTATCTTATATTACTCAAAGTGAAAATGTTTTTTTTTTTTTTTTTGTCATTGGTAGTGAATATACAGTATCATAAAACATACATTCAACACGAAAGTAAAAATCAGATTTATACTTCGTGGCAGTTCGTTACTAGAAAAAAAACACTCATCTCTTAACACCAAACTACCAACACGTAATGTTAGTGTTCATAAAACGTATGCTAGTTTGAAATGCTGCCAATCTGCTTAGACACAAGACATTTTACATTTGGTCAATTTTGCAATACTAAATATGAGACATTTACTCTGCACACTTGGTTACCAGAAAAACACACTCATCGCTTAGCAACAGATTAACAACAAATATTGTTATCATTCAAAAAACATAAGTTTTTTTTTCTGCTCTTTTGAAATACTACAGAACTTTCTCTACCTATTACTTAACAAGATTTGTGCAGTTGATGAATTTTTCAGACAAGTCAAAATGTTCTTTTTTTCTTTGGTCATTGGTGGTAAATATTTTGTAAAACAGACATTGAACACAAAATTTAAAATCAGATTTATACTTCGTGGCAGTTCGTTACCTGAAAAAAGGCTAATAATAACAAGCAATATTATTGTTTATAAAGCCTAAGTTATTTTGTAATACCATTTACGCCGAATGGAAGCAGCAGTTATTTTGAGGTGTATAGTAATAGGTGTCTTCCATGCATTGCGTTGAGCATTGACATACCTTGCAAAGCAAGGCATTTCAATGCCCTCCTTTATTTTGCTGTGACAGGCCCTAATTAGGTGATGTCTGCTGGATTTTATTTACAGGTATAAAAGTAAAAGGGTTTTAAATACATTTCAGATATATCTTTGAAAAAAAAAATCTAACTTCTGGGTGATTTTACTTATACTTTAGCATAAAAATCACAATAAAATACCTTGTTAGTGATTATTTTAATATCAGAAAATGTGAAAAATTTGGATGGATATGAATTCTTTTGCGACACACTGCTGAGGCTATTTATATTTCCAGAGAGAAATTGTATGCCATCAGTTCAAGCAACATTCTGGAAAATTGAAGCCATACTGTCTCCGATACAATGCGTCCATGTCTCCACATGTTTGCGAACAGATGCTTACCTGATAATTACACTAGGGTCATGTGTGACTCCACAGGTCATAATGGCTTTGGTCCCTTTGATGACACTCTGATCCTGTGGGGGGGTGGTAATCAGAGTGCGAGCTGCGGAGACAAATCAAAGAAGTGAGGGAATAGAGGAAAGACGGCGGAACGTGCTTCCTCAAATGAGCAGGGTGGCGAGAAAAAAGAAAAATCCCCAAGAACTTCAAAATGATTTTTCCCCCTCACTGGGGTTTAACGATTTCCTCTAAAATATTCTGCATTAAATGCGTGTTTGGTAATCATTCCCTAAACACTTACCCCAGACAATGAGGTCAGCGGATGCCTCATCGATGCCCCTCGAATTACTTGCCATACAAGTATAGGTCCCGGCATCGGAAATGTGTGAAGGGGAGATGAGCAAACTGCCCGACTCGAGAAGAGTAAACCGGGGCAGCTGCACAGAACCGCTGGCCAACACACGCTCACCTAAGGTTATTGAAAGGCAGGAAAAAAGAAGAGCGAGGAGGTAGAAGATAAATAAATAGAGAAAAGCAACAGACAGAACAATAAATAAAATATATATATATTAAAAAAATGGATTCTGGGAGATAAGGGATACAGGATCAGGTTGCTATTGGGATGCAATACATTTTCCTGGCCAAACTCCGCTGAACTGAACCAATTTAATCTTAAAGTAAGTCACTGAAAAATATTTCTCCATATGCAATTGATAAAAGAGTCATGCAAAAATATATTTAAAAAAAATGCAGTATTTCCACTTGTATTTCCTGTACTGACAACAAAAGAGTAGCTTTAATCTTGAACTTTATCTAAATGATTTCCAGAGGTGAGTAGTAGCTACTTATTATTTACTCTTACTTGAATACGTTTTTTAAAAAGGAGTACTTTTTACCTCTACTTGAGTTGGAATTATTTTGAAGTTACTGGAATAAATGAACATTGCAATACATATGCACAGAACAGAGAGGAGCTTTTTGGGTGCGTTCACACTGCAGCCTGAAGTGACACAATTACGATTTTTTTTGGCAATTCCAATTTTTCGCCGGGGCCGTTCACACTGCCAGTAATTGCGACCTGTATGCATTCTGCAGTGTGAACAGGCAAACGACCTAAAAGTGTCCCGCATGTGCAGTAGAGGGCGCAATAGCGTCAGCGTTCTCAGTGTTCTGGAAACTGCCATAAAAAGAAGTGCTCAGTGTTTGCGGAAGTAAACATGGAGGCTAACAGTAGAGCTTAGCTTACTTATTTGAAGTTGTCCAATCGGAGCAACATATTAACAACATAATTCTCATATAGTCCGTCATTTTTGTTGTTTTTTTCCCGCTTTGCGCGTATCAGGACGCAGAATAGTGAGATTTCTTGAGAATCAGTGACGCGTTCAGTTCGGATGAATGCGGCCTGGACGTTAGGTCGCATTTGAATCGGATACGTGTCGGATATGGGTCACATTCGAAAAAGAATCCGACCAGTGCTGTTCACACTGCCATGAAAAGATCGGATACAGGTCGCATTACGTCAAAAAAATCGGAATTGGGTCACTTCAGGCTGCAGTGTGAATGCACCCTTTGTCACTTTGACAATTCTGAAACACAGTATCCATGAATGTAGAAGAAAACAGGGTAGCTTATAGATGTAAGAGTGACATAACATCCATCGTAAACTCTATCCTGTGTATAAACTGTATATGTGTGTGTGCAACATTTGTGTGTAACGGAGACCTTTCTGCCAGGTTATGGCAGGCCTCGGAGCTCCTGAGGTCTCACAGTGCAGGATAATTGACATCCCGTCAATCACTGTACTGTCAGAGGGTCCGGCTGTGATGTTCGGTGCGATGCCTGAGGGTAGACAAAACACATGCACACTTCAGTCGTGTTACTTCCAAGCACCAACCTGCTGCAACAGAATGCTTAATTTGTGTTTTGTCTCACTAATTCGAAAAGGAGCAACACTGCCACTACCGTGTGCCAACTGTCTACGTACAGCAAGATAGAAAATATATGGAAAGGAGAGGGAGAAATAACCTGAGCATAAATGGAAAGGGAAGGCATTTCCAAGGCAACTAAAATCCTTGTGTGTGATGTGCAATAAATCAAAGCCCCTTATGGAATGACAGGAAACTGTATCACTCCCTACAGAAAGGATGCACTGGGAGTTTGTCACAGGAGTGGAGTAAATATCCAAGCAGAGACGACGCGGAGACATGGATGTATTGAGAAAGAGGAGAGCGACGAGATGAAATCTGAGCCGAGGTAGGCGAAGGAGAGGTACCAGCACCGCGAGAAAAGAAATAAGGATGAAAGGAGTGATTTAGTGACTTGGAATATTATGCATTCTGATAACAAGACGCATCATGGAGTGAAAGCAGCGGGAAAGGAGATGCAGCGAAGAAAATTAGATGTCAGAAACTTGCAGAAAAGATGCACAGCGAGAGTACAATTACGATTGATTTTCAAATTCCTGCAGTGACACAAGCTCCGACAAAAAAAAAAAAAAATGATGTGGAAGTTATTTCCGAATTAGGAGAGAGGCAGCAAACATGGTTCTCAATGATAGCTTTCTGTACTGTAAGCTTAAAATGTCTGAACAATTGTCAGTCCATCCATCATCCCTCATCCTCTGCTTTTCTGAGATCAGGTTGCAACGTACATTTTCAAACTGCGTCCTTCTCCTTCTGCATTTCAACCTTCAGCATGTTGATGTGATGCATCAACATGGTGATGATGCATCACATAACTTCCAGACATATCTATATTCAGCATTTAGTTGTTTTTTTTGTTGTTGTGATGATTTCATTACAAATTAAATAATTTTCGGTGTTTGTCAATGTGCTTTAAAAGTGTTTAGCATGTTAATGATTTTGCAACATAGAGCAAATGAGCCACAAAAGTGACATCCATCCATCCATCCATCCATCCATCCATCCATCCATCCATGGATGGATGGATGGATGGATCTGACGAAGGGCTTAAGGGAGCTAGATGGAGATTTAAACTAAAAAAAGAAATTAAAAATTCTGAGTTTTATAAAACTAGCTTATTATGTCTTTAAGAGCAGTAATTATTCCTGGAAGCAATTTGATGAAGAGCTCCAAGGCCACTCACTGGTAACAGCCAGGTAGGTGTTGGTCTGAACCTCTCCTGCCGAGTTCCTGGCAAAGCACTGAAACATGCCGGTGTCGTCCGGCAGCAGACCGTTGACCTGCAGGCTCCCCCCCACCAGGACTCTGTACCTCGGCGTCTTCACTGGATCGATGGGAAGGGCATCCTTGTACCAGACGATTTCTGGCTGGGGAACTCCTGCAGAGAGTCGACAAGGATTTGGATTACAGACAGCGGGTTACAACCGCCCTTTCAGTATGACTTCATTTAAATTCAGAAACTGTTAAACAGGTCCACCCTGAAAGGATTTGTCAGATAGAATAAAGCCGTACTCACCCCTAGCTTGACAGGGAATGTCCACCACCTTCTCCATCTCAGCTGTGATGTGTTTCTCTGGTTCCTTGATAAACTGTGGCGGCTCTGACAGATCAAAAGCAAAAAAAAAAAAAAAAAAAAAAAAAAAAAAAAAAAAAAAAAAAAAAAATAAGGAAAAATGAACACACTAAAAAGAAAAAACTAAAAAATTCATCACTACCACAGCCCAGAAAATATGTTACGGATTTATAATTTGATGTGATCATAAAAGAATGAGTAACAGATAGAGTGAGATGCAATACTACATCAAAGCCGTCCAGCTGTAGGATCATAAAGCTTAAACAGAAGAAAAAACAAATCAACCCCAAATTCAGGCTTCTCCTTAAAAAACAGCTGTGGAAGCAAGACAGGTGTCAAAGTCAGCAGTATTAAGGTAAAAGTTCACTCCACCTCATAGCTTTAAAACATCAAAGTGTTTCAGTGGGATGGAATCAAAGTGACTCGAGCAATGCTATTAAACCGTTTCTTGAGGGCAACCATTAGCTTCCCTCCTATTTAAATCAATAATGTTTTTCCTGTTACTGCCTCATGAGCTCGCAGTCGAGCTGTTCTCCTTGTAACCAAGTGAGACAAGAGAGATTCGCATCACATTTCGGCCACATCCTTTCTTTAAGCCAAAGTGCAATGATTATTTCTGTAGCGCCGTTACATGCACGCGGGGTACTTGCAAATATATTCAACACACTTTCAACTTTATTCACATTTTGTCACATCGCAACCATTAAACCAAAATGCTTTTGTTGGGATTTTATGTGGCAGACCAACACAACACAGTGCCTGAGCAAGACTGGCAGCAACACACAAATCAAAACTACAGATATCAAAACCTAATTCAATAAAATATTTAGAGAATATATATATATATATATATATATATATATATATATATATATATATATATATATATATATATATATATATATTTTTTTTTTTTTTTTTTGGTTAAAAAAAAAGAAAATAATAAAATGAATTTGCATGAAGTCCCCTTAATTCTGATATATTTTACAGTCCACTCAGTGAAATATGAGTATAAGCCAATCTCAGATGGTAGAGAGCATTAATGAAGAAATTGCAAATTTGCAAGGAAACACTGCAAAATGTCTGTCTGCTTGTTCAGACAATCATATAAGAAAAACATATAAGATAACCCATACAAGTGAAACTGCAAAACATGCAAAAACAAATAAAAAAAAAGACATAAAATATAAGTTTTAGCCTCCATGCTAAAATAAATGCAAAGCACCAATGGCACAATCTTTTTTGACACTTTTCCTTTTCCCCTCGTTTTAGTCTATCATAAAATTCCAATGTAGGCTGATGTTTGCGATTCTCATGTAATAAAACTTCAAACATGTCATAAGCCAATGGAAAAACTGCTTGCAACTCTGTAATTTACACCAAGGAGTATTAGGTTCAGAAACTTGTAATCAAAGGTGTTAATGTTTTCATAAGCTTCAAACAATCCTGATCAGGGTGACACAAGTTCCTCTCAGGAAAAACACTGAAAACTTATTTTACAAAGGCAAACTTGTAATCTTTTTGATTTCGCACTCACAGGTACAATTAGTCACTTCATAAATATCTGTATTCGGTGTGCGATGTTTTAATTTTTTTTATTAACAGTTTCGTCATAAGAAAGAAAGGTGTGAATCAGTGTTAACCAGGTGTTAAACAGAAGTAATTAGAAGACACAGAGGCCTGCAAACACGAATGCGTACAGAACTACGACGGCACTTCAGCACACATTACAGGATAACAAGTGAAAGTAAATTGACTGCATGAGTTTCCTTACCAAACACATGAAGGTAGGCACCGGCGCTGACAGACGGCACGCTGCTGCTGCGGAGAACGGTTTCACATTCGTAGAATCCGGCGTCACTCACCGTTGGACTGAGGATGGTGAGCCTGCGGTTGAAGTCACTCAAACCACTGCTCACCAACACGCCGTTTTTACGCCAGGAGATACTCAGCTTTATAAGAGGCCTACACATGGGGAAAAAAAAAAAAAAAAAAGACAGATCTAATTTCTCTTCGGTATGTGGTAAGCAATATTCAAACCTAGCTTGAGGAGACAAAAGCTAAAGAGATGACCCATGCACGACTCGTGGGGAATGTACAAAATTGAAACAGCAAATGCTCTTTGCATGCCTCAAGTGTTGTACTATTCATAACGGAGGCTGTACAATGTGTTAACAGCAAGGGCGACAAGGCAGTGGGGATTTTGTTAAAAACAATAAGATGTCTTTTGTTTTATTTTTTATTTTTTAAACACTGAATAAACAATGACAAGTTAAAGGTTTGTGGCGAGCAGCGATAGTTGTTGGAAGTTCCTGCAGATTTCCCCCATTTTGGAGGAACAAATCCTTAAAAATGTAGATGAGAGTTTTTACCTGGCATTGGCCACGCACTCCAGTGTGACCTCTGATGTGCCCGTGACCACACTGGTGTTCCTGGGCGGGATGATGATAGTGGGGGCGATGGGGTCGGCCGGACCTCCAATGTCTAGATGGACAAACAAATATTGCATACGAATACATTGATGCTTTCCAAGTAGCTGATTGATTGAAAGAACTGAAAGGAGGAGCAGTGTCGCGAGGCGACTGGAGGATTTTGTATTTAACATCCTATAAATCTTGCCTCCACTCAGCACTCTCTGCGGGTGCCCATTGATGTGAAATATTGAAACTGACCGGCGAACACACCGAGCGTGAGCTATGACTGAGAGACGGGTCGAACAGGATGAGACAGTGTGTGCATAACAAGGTATCTTTTGGAAGACCAAAAAGAAAGAAAAATACCGCCAACATAAAACAGAAGGGCTCAATGGATCCTTGCCTATGCGTTCACTTCACCTGAGTTTTTAAAGCTATCTGAAAAGACATTTATTCTTTTGTTTGGGTATGTTTGGAGCATTAGACACTGCTGATGGCGTTGTAAAGCCTTGCGTGCGTGTGCATGGGTGTGTGTGTGTGTGTGCAGCTTGAAATATGTCATGTCTGTGATAAACTCATAGCGATCTGTCAGTCCTGTCATGCCCTGGGACTGAGCTCATGGCAGCACATGTCAGACGTAGCTACGGGGGATGTCATGACTCAGGTAATACCAACCTGGGTTTATTTGCAGGCTTTGATGTACGTAAACACGGGTACCTCAGAGCAGGCCAATGACTGACAGCTATTCACCTGAGAGAGACTTAATCCGACAAGGCTTTTGGCTCTTTAAAATGTTCATGTAACAGAAAGCAGGAGCAAAAACGTGTTAATTTTCTTACTTTGGAAGTTATGAGATATGTGTAAGAGTGCAGTGGGGGAGGAAGAGCTTTAAGACAAATTGCAAGTTGCTAGAATTTCTTTAATCGTTCATATTAGTTAAATAGCAAAATGTTGCAAAGCACAGTTTGAGACCTTTTCTCGCGTTCTTTAAATTCAGAAATGTAAATTATGTTTGGAACAATTTGTGAAAAACCCAAATGATAATCTCATGATAAACTTTGATTAGATAAGATCAAAGTTCATCTTAAAGCATCTGGAATTCCAGCAAAAGGCGGCTGGATGCCAATGGCTGTCACTTTTTTCAGGTTATATTAATTAAGTAAAAAAAAAAAAAAAGAAAAAGCACATGTTTTTTTGTCCTTTCACTTCACATTACAGTATCCCAACTTAGTGTCGGGACTGTATGTGATTAAATCCCAGAGAAAGATATCCGTAGCTTTGATAAGCTTTGAGAAGTAACAAAACCAGGATTTCCGAATTCACTATTCCTTTGTCTTTAGTCATAATTAATTTCAGAAATGTAAGTATACAATTCTCAGTTCAATTCTTAAATTAGAAAGCTTCACTTTCTCACTCTGATTTAAGCTGTCAGACAACCCTCACCAGGGCTTCAGCTTTTCAGGATCACATTTTGTTCTCAGTCATCATTAGTAAAGGTCAGGTGTTCCAATTTTCAAAGCTTTACAAATAATCTTCAAACCTAATCAGCAGGCTTGGGCATGTGCACAGCATCTGTCAAATTCTTTGAAAATTACTGCAACTGAGGCAGACAAAGCAGGTAAAATAAATGATGTCTCGAAAAAATACGCATTTTAATGTTTTCTTTGTTAGTTTGTGATGTAATTGGAAATGGCAGCTAGCAGAAAACGCTGAGGTCAAATTCAAGTTAAAACAAACAAACATTTCAAGGTAAGATCCTATCGGTACTTCTTCATGCAAGTCACATTCCATCAGTATAATTTGTGAGATTGTTCTATTGATCAGTTTCACCAGTACAACTAAAGAAAAAATAAAAGCATCCAAAGAATCTTGTTGCGTCTTGAAGAAACCGTCTGGTGTAATGACAGATCACAAGAAGATTGCTGCTACTACTAAACATCTCTTTTAGAAGAAGTTGTTGCCAAGTTTGACACGTACCAATGGTAGAAATATGAGGGTTTTTTTTATCATGCTTTAAGTCAAGTCAAGTTTA
Organism: Poecilia latipinna; assembly: GCF_001443285.1. Classification (NCBI taxonomy): domain Eukaryota; kingdom Metazoa; phylum Chordata; class Actinopteri; order Cyprinodontiformes; family Poeciliidae; genus Poecilia; species Poecilia latipinna. Next base: position 187,337 of record NW_015113113.1, on the reverse strand, counting down.
TATGTATAGCACATTTTAGCGACACGTTAGTTCAAAGTGCCTTGCATCGTAACAGCATCATATATTTATACTTATTTCTATCCCAGAATTTTTTGTAAACAAACACGCTTTTAGAGTTCTGAGCAGAAACTCGTGGTTGATCTGAGTGCAAGTTGGGCTTTATCAGTTTAGAGTTGAGTATGAAGCATCTGGGATGAGAGTCAGCTCACGCAGGTCTGAGGCAATGGCTCTCAACTGGGAAAAAGGGCTACTACTCTCAGCAGGCCAGGGGTCACCTCAGAGAAGGGCAACTGCTGAGATGGTTAAAGCTTCTGACTGGATGCCTCCTGCCACCCATCCTTTGTCTTCGAGTTATGTGAGATCTGGTCAGGGAGGTAAAAGGTCAAAGCAAAGCATAATCTCTCTCCAGCAGCATTTTAGGTAAGGTAAGGTAATTTTATTTATATAGCACATTTTCAGCAACAAGGCAATTCAAACTGCTTGACATGAGTTAAAAGGAAATACAAACAAAATAACAAACCAAAGGAAAGACAAAAGAGGAAAGAAAACTGATCTAATGTTGTTCTAAAAGTATGTAAACTAAGTGCTCCTGTTCAGGGTTGATAAGTATCTAATTCCATTTCTAAACAGTGAGTACTCTACAGTTTCTGAGAAAATAAGCTAAAGAGTGACTGATCTAATTCCTTCTAAGTTTGTTCTAAATCCTTTTCTGGGTTAAAAGTAATATAAACTAAGCAGTGACTGTTCCTGTTAAGTATTTCTGGATTCCAAGTTTGTAGTTTTTCTAATTCTGATTCCATTTCTGGGCTGTATAATGTTGATCTAAATAGTGCATACTCCACATTTTCTGATGTTACTAATAAACTAAAATAATCCTTTTCTGGGTTAAATAGGGAGTACTCCACCGTTTCTAACAAAAAAGATGAAAGGACACTATAGGGCAGATGGCAACATTCAGACAAAACAATGGGCAAAACAAAGACACGAATGAAGGCGGTGACGTCAAAGATCCATGGAACCAGGTGGCCAAGGTTCCTGGTAAAGTCCTATAAAGGTATTGTTATTGAGGAGTGTCCTTGGGAGCGCTCAGCTCCACAGCTCCATGGTTACAGGAGGGGGTGAGGAGGGAAGAGCGTTGTGTTTACATATCTTCAAGGAGATTAGAGATATGCAGCCTTTCCAAGGCCACACGGGAAAAGCCAATTCAGAAACAGAATGTCTTAGGTCGGGAAGATTATAAATTTCAATCTTCCCTAAAGTCTCTCCGATACATCTCAGTTCCCAGTCATCCAAATTAGTTTGGTTGTTCCACTGAGCCGAAACTAGCAACTTCTCCAAGATCGATTCCATCCTTTTAGTGAGTTTTAGAGTCCTCGTCTCTGTCCACACCAACAGTCTGAGTGTTCACCAGTTTGGCCAAGTTGTCACAAACTTATTGATAAGCCAGGAATCCACAAGCTCCAAACAGCAGAAATCCTGTTATCATGAATAAATCCAGGGTGAATCCCGCCGGGTGTGTCCCTGCAGGACAAGAGGGCTCTCCTGTGCCCAGACTTCTCGTCGAAAATTTGATCAATTGCATTGAGAGATCGGTTGACCAGATCCATAATTTGTAGATTTGGATGATGTGCAAAGAACGGCTCCAAAAATATAGAAAAAGACAGGACAAAATCAGAGCAAGCAGGGCAGGCATGGGCAGGGAAGGAGCAGAGGAAAGAAGCATCTGCCTTCATCGAGAGCAAGAGAGAAAATCTCTTACCACTCATAGTGGGGGCATTCCAGAATGTTCCACGCCAGAAGGTTTTTATAGGCCCTCCAGCAATTTCTCACTGTTACTCCAGAGGTCCTGATTCAATGCCTTAACTACATATGTTTCGTAGTTTTGATGAGGGGGAGCATCAGCTCTGTTTTGAGCTTCATGTAGTTTCTTCACCTATCTCTAAGGCTACACTTCAGTCACTAATTTCAATGTTTTAGTTAGGATCTGTATCTCAGAACTGCAGGCGATGGTTGGAAAACAATCGGGGAAGACATCATTGCATTTGATTAAACTCTTCTTTTCGACTTCGACGGATTGGACCGGGCACCCTTATTTATCCAGACAAACCTCTCTTCTGTTTAGTCATCTCACAATCTTTTTTGCCATCACTTGAACAAGACAAGTTTTCTGAGCCCCTTTGCTTGAGGCAGAGCCACAACCCCTAATTCACAGTCAACCTGGAAGGCTGTTTGTAAAAAAAAAAAAAAAGGGGGCAAAGAATGCTATAAGCAAATCCAAGTGTTGTAGATAATTACTTGTAGGTGCCTCTGATCCCTGGCTGCACTTCCATGTTCATTTTGGTCTGTTAGTTTTCAAGTCTCTTAATAGTTTTATCTGTCTGAATTGCTGCGTCGATTCATTTACTCAAATCAGACCAAATGAGACGATCACTGGGATCAAATAATTTGTCTCCTATTTGATCTACTGGTTTCTACTTGTTGTTTTAGGTTCTTCTCACGTCATTTATCCTCTGGGCTGCGCTTTTCATGTTCAGTGTTGGTGTAAAACATGTTGGTCACTACTGGTTGCTATTAGACTGGCAGTGGAAAATCACAATGTGTCCAGACTCGTCTGCATTATGCAACAAGCTGCTGAGGTCCTTTCTTCATTTCATATCTCTATGTCACACCAACTCTGCTTGAATTGTATGGCTAAACAAGGAACAAGGAGGGAGAGTGGAGGAATCTTGGGGGCGGGGGGGGGGGGGGGACTCATTTTTGG
>NW_015113113.1:180418-181563 GCF_001443285.1 Poecilia latipinna | reverse complement strand
TAGGAGAGAAGAGGGGGAGAGGGGGGGGGGGGGGGGGGTGTGGGGGGGGGGGGGGGGGGGGGGGGGTTTCATGTTTTGATGGATACTTCCCTTGAATTGGTTTCAGCATTCCCATTATACTCAAACCAAAAGAAAAAAAAAATCTACAAATCAAATAATCAAATTCATCTCACTATGTCAGTCTCTGTCAGAACCTCAGTTGATTGCAAGGCAATAGTAAAATGTATATTGCTGATTGAATGAATGATTTGAAAGATGCTAAAGCTACAGGGAAGCAGGAGAAATTCAAAAACCACAAAGTTTTTTTATTTTTTATTTTTTTTGTGCAAAACTTGTACGAAGTCTTTGAAAATATGAATCTGGACACTTCAAGATGCTGACAGAAACAGATCCAAGTGTTGTAAAATGCAAGAACTCACAAGCTCCTCCAGCCGCCTGTACATGTGAATGCGTACATATGTGGAGCATATGGTAAATGCTCGAACCAATGCATGTCACGTTTCCATCAGACCTGAAAAGCTGAGCCCACCACCACCCGCTTGCTTTGCCATATAATTCGAGTTGTGTGTGGTTTTGCATGTGTGTGTTCTAGCTCTTGTATAATCAACTCTGCCACTATTCTCAACGTGAGCCACGGGCTATTTCTGCTCCCTCGTGTTGTCAGCTATATTATCTTACCCTTACCCTCCTCGTTCACTTTCATAATGAACTCCAGTCTACCATGTCATACGATGCCGTCTGTTAGATTCTATCTTTCATTTCTCTCTGCTCAGCTCAGGCCGGCTGACTGGGTTCGATTTGTGAGTCTTGTTTTTTTTTGTTTTTTTGTTGTGGAAGCTGAAAATGTTGCTGAATTTTAACTACTTGGCACTTAGGGAAATAATCTCTTCTGCTTTGTGTGTTTAGTATTTGTGCAATATTGTAACAGTATTTTTTTTTACTGTGCATGTAGGCAAAACTTGACTACAAACACTGAGCTTTATGATCAGGTATGAAATATATATATATATATATATATATATATATATATATATATATATATATATATATATATATATATTTTTTTTTTTTTTTTTTTTTTTTTTGAAGGGTGTGTTTTTTTGGAAATTAAACCTTTTTTAATTGGGGTGCGTGGGGAAAAAAGG
>NW_015113113.1:173682-176690 GCF_001443285.1 Poecilia latipinna | reverse complement strand
TAAATTAATATTATATTTTTTTATTTTTATTTTTTTTTTTTTTTTTTTTTTTTTTAGTAAGGTCTGACTTTTGAGTAATTAAACCATTTCTAACTGGGCTGCATGGTGAAAACAGTGGTAAAAACTGTTGGCTTGCATCAAGAAGGTCCTGGGTTCAAATCCTGACCTGAATTTGTTCTAATTGGACTTGTCATGTTTTAGAGAAAATAGCAACAAAGTAAACATAAGTTTTATGTAAAAGTGTGTATACAAAAGATTTCAATTTGACTATATTTGATATATTTCTCAAGGGGCAAAATGACTCTTATTAACTGAGAGCCTTGGTGAGCTCCTCTCCAAGTATTCCACTATTGCAAATATAGAGACTGCTTTAAATACTCCAAACTACTTCACTTCGTCTAAATCATTCCTACTTGGAGCACAGTATGATGAAATTAAAGTATGTATATAAATGTTACTTACTCTCAACTGTTAAAGTGATAGGTTGGCTGGTCTTGTTTTCTCCGTTTATGTCGTTAACCGCTTGCACATAGTAGCGCCCAGCATCTGGTGCCACCGAAGACAGGATAACCAGTGTGTTGTCCAAAGTAATTGCGCTGAAACGGGGACAAAACAATGTGGATTCAGTACAAACAAAGTCAAATCTAAGACACACATTGTTAAAGTTAAAGCTCAGCCAAGATCTGAGTTCCAACAAAAGTTGTTTCAAAAGAATATGCAGCTGGCATCATCAGAGGCTGCATTGTCCAATTAAGGCTAAATATGTTTGAAGTTTATTGGGTCCACAGTTGATCCCGCTGCTGAAAGGAACATCAAACATTTTACCATTTAATTACACTGTTCAAGCAGTGTTAAGTCGATTGATTTGCAATGTGTAAACAATGTGTAAGTGCTGAACGAGCATAGGAGAAATATCGACATCCTCTCCTGACTCAAATATGATGTCCTTGCATAATAAGCTGCAAGCAATTAATTGGATGTTTGTACCTCGCCGCTTTCTGCGACCTGAACCCTGGCAGCTAGCCTCTTTTGGAGACATTAACATCTTCCTGTACCGGGTGCTGAGAGTCTAAATAAATAAACACAGATTCATTTTTAACCAGCGTGTCTTATGGATCCTAACAACTAGTTTGTTTGACTTTTTCATGCGCTGGCTTTGACTCTGTGACTGTACCATCCAGTAACAATGAGATCCTTCTTCCTGTTTCGTGATGTTCTACAGTCACGCAAAGTTTGCAGTCAACACTCCTTTCTTCTGGACTTGTTTTGCACAGTATCAGCTCGTCTCCTTACTTCTTCTCTTCCTCTCCTCTCTTATCTACTGTTCATTTTTGCATTTCTCTTTGCTTCTGCTTATATTTTTACTAATCACTGACTTAACACATACCAAATAATTACAAAATTCTGAAACCCAAAGACTTTGAGAATAAGGAGGCATGAATATGATAATTAGGGGGTCCAAATGCAGTGAAAGGCAGTGGCATTTAGTCCTTTATATTTTGTTGAAAAAAAGAATATGCCACGTATGATCAAAAAGAGGATGCAAGTCTTTTCATAGCTGTTTTAAAACTGCTACCAAGGTAAATTAATCACTGAAAGTACAATGTGAAGCTCTACACACTACAGCAGGGGTAACCAGCTCCAGTCCTTGAGGGCTACCATCCTGTAACTTTTAGATGCGTCTCTGCTCAAACATACCTGGATCAAATAAGCTGCTTGTTTCCAGCCTGTTGCAAAGAGGAATGAATGCTGGTGAGGGAATTCAGACATTTTGGAGCAGAGGTGAATCTAAACGTTGCAGGATGGTAGCCCTTGAGGACTGGAGTTTGTGACCCCTGCACTAGAGCAATGAAGAAAAGGCTGATGATAATGGTCTTCTGGAGCTTAAAGACCTCAAACTACTTTAAAAATAACAGAATGTGAAAAAAAGGATCCCCGTTTCCCTCTCCTGTTCCCTGGTGAGCGAGTGCTGGATGAACTTAACCTTTCCACTCTGTTTCATATTTTGTTCTGGGCTTAACCACTGATGATAATGCAATGTAATTTAAGTTAAAACTTGAACTTATTTTCAACAAAATATTTATAGTCTAAAGAAAGACGACTTATTTATGTGTCTCCAATAAACAATATAATACTGAGAAAAGGTTACATTTGTTTGATCAGGGGTGTAGTTTTTCAAGTTTTCTAAAAGTGTATTTCCTCAAACATGGCTTTGACCTTTAGTTAATTTAAGCTTAAAGTAGAGGGAGATGAATTTATTGGAAAAAAAAAAAAAAAAAAAAAAAAAACTTGATATGTTCTCTTGCGCATATGTAGTCTGTACAGTTCCTGGAGCTGCCATCAGTACTACACCTAAAAAAAAACAGTGATAACTATAATCAAGAACAACAACAAAATACTAGGTGCAATGCTTTTAGTGGTTTTCTAGCTCATTATAAGAATTTATTTAAAAAGTAAAGTCAAAAGTAACTGACTGATGAGGTACAGTTTACCCTTCAACATGTGTGCAGTTAAATATCAAGGCTGTCTTATGGAGCAAACACAGCAGAACATGTATGATCAATGAATCATGCGCAGAAACACTGCACCCTTTAACACCACAGACTACCTGAGCTGTCAGCGTTTACAGTCTGAGATCCATCTTCAGACCGACCGATTCCCAAATATGTCAGAAGGGACCCCGGCGACTGAGCTCATTTGGGATCCGCTTCACATGCCGAGACTCTAAATACTCTTTCTAAAGGGGCAAGCAAACTTCAATGGCTGCAGCTCATGATATGCGGTAAATATTTCATGCCAGTTCGCTGGAGCGGTGACATCCTGGACACACGTGTATGAATTATGGATCCCTTCAGGGATGAAGGAAACACAGAAAGTCTCCAAAGCAGTGACTGAATTCCGGGTGACATCTCAGGGATGTTCTAAAATAGCTATGCAGTCCAGGCCTAACTCCTTATGCTGCACCCTAAAAAATAAACAAAACAAACACACACACACACACACACACA
>NW_015113113.1:159256-168273 GCF_001443285.1 Poecilia latipinna | reverse complement strand
GCGTCAGTGAGGGTCCTAATTTGAGTGACGGATCTAGCAGACGTTCCACTGGATTCTTCAACTCAACCTCAACGCAGCACAGGTCAGATTTCTATGGGGCTACTAACTGGAGACTTTTGTCCCGACCCTTACAGCTCAACAATCTTGGCACTTCGAAAGACAGAGAGCAGTTTTCCCTTAGTCACCGAGGGTGTCAAGTGTGAATGCCTGACAGAATATTGAAATTAAAGTCAGGCTCATTAGTACCTTTGCCACTTCATAGGGCTATGCTCTGATTAACTTTAAAGTTTTAAATACACTTCAAATTGTCTTTGTTTTGTTTCTTGCTTATGTTTCTTATTTTGCTTATCCATTGTCGTAATTTGAAGCTCCACTTGCAACCTGTTCCAACAACACAAAAATTTAAATGCGTGTTGGTCTTTACTGGACATTGAGATTTTGATGAAATGTTTTTATGGGCAACTGAAAGCTGGACTGAATTAAGTCATAAAGATTAAATACTTATTTTTCACATCTTTACTGATCATGAAAACTAAAAATTGGGGTTTCTCATCCCTTCTCATGAGCTGTTTGCATCTTGAGTTGTTGTTGATTGTTTTTGACAATTAATCAATTAATTTAAAGTCACAATCAGACATTTCTCTAAAACACTGTTTCAAAAAACTGAAAAAAGAAATGAAAAAAAAAAACCCCACAATTTCGAGTTAAAGTAAAATTATTTTTCACTTACATCCATTCTGTGTATCAGACTGCTTTCTGTCTGATACACAGTAACATTCACATTCTGACCTCTGATGCTCCTGTTCTTTGTTTCATAACCCCCCCTCCCCCCAAAGAGCATATAAAATCTGAATAGCTTTTCAAAGTGCCAGCCAAGTTTAGTTTTTACCCATATTATACACAGTAAATTCAGATTTTATCACTTGTTCGAAGCAAGAGGCAATTTTTTCTCCTTGCCGGTTGATTTTAATATGCTCCCCTGCAGAGCATCTCTCCCTCAGCCTGTAATCAGTGCTGGTGCAGTGGGGGTCAAACACAACTTTGTTACGCAGCTTGTTCAGCAGATGTATCTGCTCCCAGAGCTTGCCGGGCCTCGGGGATCAAAGACCACATGATGCTGGAAGAAAATAAAAGTAAGCCAATTATGCTGAATGGCTTTACGAGTGTCTCAAGGAAGCAGGAAGAGGAAGATAAGAGTTCAGTTTCAGAAAAGTAATGAAATTGTTTTTTGTTTTTTTTTTCCCCTCCACAAGCTTCCTGCGCTTGATGTTGTTCTTCTTTATCTCTCATTCACTGTCTGAATGCATTCCAGTCATCCTTATTCAACTCCCCGTCTCCCAGTGGTGTTGTGAGCAGCTGTCTGAGGCGCGTCTGTAACGATAGCTTACCACGCATCCGGCACGGTGCAGGGATTTATCAAGCCGCAGAGCAGGGAAATTTGGACAAATCAGTTATGTGCGAACATGCCTCGGTCTACGTCTATTTTTTTTTTTTCTATTTCTTGTTTTTTATGTTTGATTTCACAATACTCTTGTTTTCACTCTAACGCAATTTCCTTTTCCATTACTATGCTCCAAAAAGAACTGTGATGCACTTGAGAAGACGCCAAGCTGGACTGCAGCTCAGAAACAACTCTGCCGCTTTAATACAGCAACAAGCACAGTTAAGTCTCGAACGCAATTAATGTCTTGTGGATGAAATTATTTATGTCGAGCATCCAGGGTGATTTTGATTGACTTCTAGCTTTATCTTTCATTGGCACTTTCATCAATAATGATGTGGAGGATGTGTTTTTGATTGAGATGGAGCGACAGGGGCTTAAATGTTTTATTTCTTACAAGCCGCTTCCCGTCTCTAATTTCAATTATTACAAATAAATTGAATCTCCTCGAAATTAAATTAACAATGATCCAGACCGCTCTCTTTAATTAAAAAAAAAACGAATCAACCATGGACTCTTTTTATCTTCCAATCTGTTTCAACCAGAATTTGTCAGCTGTGTGCCTACCATGTTCTGTTAATCCAGTCTAGAGAGGACCCAGCTCTAGCACACACACACACACACACACATGCACGCACGCACTCACACCAAACTGGGGTGTTTTGGCATCTGTCACGGTGTGAGAAGGCCTGACCCCGCTCCCCTTCCCTGGATCACCATGACTCCCCATTGGTTGAGGGTCTCCCCCGAAAGTGAGAGAGCGAGAGAGAGAGAGAAAAGGTCAACAGAATCAAGCGGCTCACATCGCTGGCTAAGTTATGAGTCAAACTACGGGTAGTGGACAGATGATAGCGAAAGAAAGGTGTAGCAAGAGCAACAGGTCGCATGCCCCACTGTTCTATAGACAGCTGCTGAACAAAAAAGCCCAGCTCCGGCTCCTGGAGATGTAAAAGAGAGAGGGGAAAACAAGTGGTTCTAATGAAAACAGCTACTCAGTTTTTTTGTGTTTTTTTTTTTTTTTTTAACCTGAGGCACAAACTACAAATTTGTCTAACGATTTTGTCTTTGCCTCAGTGCTGTTTTGTGTTCGTAGGGTTCCTACACATTTGTCACAACAGAATTACATACGTTTCCACACTCCAGGGCAGATAACTCCAGAAGCGTGTGGAGGGATGAGATGATGTCTTTTTTTTTTTTATGTCCATCCAAAGACAAACATGGACAAAATATTTTCTTGTCCAGACTGTGAAGCAGAAACTCACTGACTGAGCTAATTAGCAGTAAAACAAATACTTTGAGCTCTAATATTTCTTGTCATTTACAGCCCATAACATGTAGATGAATTGACTTTTGTAGCCTTGATTCATCAAACTTTGGTATTATTCTCTGTAAGATTGTGTGTGCGTTTTTTTTTTTGTTTGTTTGTTTTTTTTTTTCGGTAGCACCTGCTGTTTGATATTACTAAAAACAATTACCTTTAATTATGTACAGCTGGTTAGCCAATTACCAACAAAACAGCAGAAGGTCAAAATAGAAAATCAACAGATTAATCTATGATGGCAATTAATCTTGTAAATTATTGTTTTAACGCTGCTGTGCCACAGATGAAAATTAAACATGTGGAAATTTGTTTGCTGAGATCCAGTAAATTCAAAATGTTCAGTCTGACTAACCAACTATTAAATATAAGAAGAAATAAAACACCAAAAATATTAAAGGTGACACACATTGGGTTGTTTTTATTTTGTAACCTTGAAGGCAATTAAATTGTTAACAATTGTACTTGCAGGGCTTTGCAAAACTATTAATGCCCTGTGATGTTTTTTTTTTATTTTATTTTGTTGTAGTACAACTGCATTATGCATTGTTAGATTGCACACTGAAATGCCAAAAATATTTTTTTAATTATTATTATTAATTTTTTTTCTTACAGAAAATTCTGAAATGTATGGCATGAATTTGTGATCAGTTGCGTTTATACTTCTAATGAAAGTGAAGCCAGCTACCTTTTGAACTTACCTAATTACCGAAGAGAATGCTGAAGTATGCAATTATAAATCACATGCATGTATATAAATGATAAATTTAGACGCCGGGGGTTTGTTTGAAAATATTAGTGGGCAAGCAGCCAGTTTGGACAACCAGTTTGACTGGGAATGAAGCTGTGGAGAAGTTTAAAGCAGAGTTAGGTTGTAAAACACAGTTCGAGTGCTTTTCCACTCTGCAAACCATAATTTTCAGTTAAATGGGCTCACTACAGCTGATGCTTAATTTCGGTGACCACAATTGAGATACTAAACTTCACGTAGAATTATAGGAAAATTATTCAAATTTAAATTCATAAAATACTTATTAATCCCTCTTTAATCTCCGGAGTCTCATTCAAATTTAAGATAAGACGATTAATTTCACACCATGACACAAAAAGCAGTCCAGCAGCTGCAGCTCTGTGTATGCAGCTTCTTGTCCATCTCTGATACGCCTGACGACTGAATCATCTGTGTATTTCCGCAGACGACAGGACTCTGACTTGTGCTGGCCGTCTGAAGTGTGCAGAGTGAAGATAAATGTTGAAAGAGAGTTCCCTGTGGTTCTTTTGTGCTCCTGACCACCTGGTTAGACACACAGTCCTTCAGTCTCACAAACTGTGCTCCATTTGTCAGGTAGTCGCTGTTCCAGGTGATGGTTAAGGCCTCCAATTGTTGTTTCTGGAAGTTTTTTTTTTTTTTTTTTGACAAAGTAAATCAGGTTGACTTGTGTGAAATTCACTGGATAAATCAAAGATCATGATCCTCACAGTGCTGCGTGCTTTGTTCAGATGACAATAGGTTTGTTGAAGCAAGTGTCTTCAACTCCAACTGCACGGTGAAAAGCGCTCGGGTGGGCCAACGGCAGACTCTTCAGGACCTTCTTAATGTGAGATGTCAGGGCAGCAAGTGTATGGTCGTCGACGATTGATGGGTGAATTTTCTTTTTTTTTTTTTTTTTTTTTTGAACAAGGCAGAATGTGTTCCACAGCTACGAAACCTTCTCTTGGGTTAAGCTAAGGTTGAAAAGGTAATGCGCCATCCCCACAGAGCTTTTCTGCAAAGGCTTTTAGGAGTCCAAGACTGAGATGGAACATAACACATCTGAGGTGTGACAGAGAAGCTGTGAGTCAAATGAGTGTGGGGTGTCTGGTTTGGCTGGGGGTAAGAGAGAAGCGAGCCGAGTTTGTTCCTGCACTGAACCTACTGAAGAATGAATCTGTTCATTGGCTCTGATTGTATCTGCTAGTATAATACTCTGATGGAAGAGACTGTTTGAACTTTACAATGACAAAACATGAAAATGTATATATATATATATATATATATATATATATATATATATATATATATATATATATATATATATATAAAGAGATCTCACTGGTCATTAAACAGTGTCTAGTGTCTTTCCACTGGTGGAGTGAATCTGTTAACACATTTTGTATCTATGGCATCTTTGAATGTAGTTTTCAGATGGAAAGTTTGAAGCATAAGGTGCCCACTTACCAACATGCAATTCTTTTTGAGGTGCGCTGATTCAATATTACAAAAAAATAAAAAATAAATAAGTACATATTTAGTCATTTATGCTCTTTTTTTTTTTGTCCTTCAGATGCTGTAGCAGAAATAAACTGTTTTGAGTCCTGATTTGTAGAATGATAAAAGACTCAAATGCAGAGCAGACGGAGTCGTCGAGTAGATGTTGCATATTAATATTAATTAAAGCTGGTAAATAAAGTACTTTTAAAAACCAAGGGGATCGCAGGAGATTGACACAGGGCAAAAAACTGAGCATAACAGGAGGAACCAGCAAGGAGTGAGGAAGATAGAGGAGATTGAAGAAAAAAATAAATAAATAAATAAATAAATATATATATATATATATATATATATATATATATATATATATATATATATATATATATATATATATATATATATATATATTTGGTAGTCCCTGTGACTAATAGGAAATCCATAGCCCACTGACAGGAACCAAGTATCACAAGCAAAGGCCATTAATTGATCAGCAGCTACAGCAGATTACTTGGAAGAACTGTGATCTGTTCATGCCAGAGAAGTCCGCCAGCCAACTCCTCCAGGTCAGCCGCCTCTTGATTCTTCTACAAGCCTGTTGCAATGCAGTGCAGATAAATCCATGCCAAAGTGCCAATACAAAGTTTCAGCAAGAAAAACAAGAGGCAGTATACTTAGTGAAGTGTTGTCAGAGGTAAAACAGTCAGACGAAAGGTTCTGCTTCTGCATCCAGTGACAAGCTCACCCTCTTGCCAGCAGCCCCAACATTTCCTGGTAAATGCGTGCACTGACAGATGTTCTGATTATACACCACATTAAGTCTCCAGAATAACACAACAAATCACACCAGCTTAATAGGAAAGACTTTGCCAAATGCATTTCTGTTCAATAAGGGAGGAATAATGACATTTAGTACTAAATAATTATTTTCACGCTTTGTGCCATGTTTTCCCATCACAATACAACAAAGACATGATTGTCTAAGAGGAGCGGATTCACGCAGTCTTAATAATCAGCAGAGATATGAGACACATTTTTAAATATGGAACAGGAAGAAATGGATTGAAGGTTGTGCAAGAATGGTGGCATAGCAGTGGAATCTGCATGTTTTGGGTGTACTGTCAGAGACAGAATGAAAAATCGTTCCTTTCGCCAAGACCAGCAGCTGCAAGGGCCACGTGGCAGAGAGAGAGCAGTCATGGTGCCATAGCAAGACATTGCCAGGGGAAGTCTGGCAGCTTGGAAGCAAAATATGGAGTATTCATTAAGTTGCTGTAGGTTTTCTTTACACATCTAGGTCCCAGTTAGTGTGTTGTGCTCACATATAATTATATTATGGTCACAGCATTCACCCATACAGTGTGTTTGACTTATTGATCTTTCTTAACTACAACAATACACTTATACTACTGCAATGCAGGAGTGAACCCCCAACTGAAATACATAATTTACTCGATTTCTGTTGTCTATAAGTCATTGTAACACATGGAAATGCTTTGGATCTAAACCATTGCCTTTAGCAGTTTGCAGTAGTACTGTATGCAAAATGCATCTTTTCCTTCCACTGTAAAAATGTGCAACAAAAATACTAATTATTACTAAAATTCCAGTAAAATACAGTGAAATGTGTTGTTGTAATGTGATAACATGAAAGTTCAGTGGATAGCTATTCTTTTGCAAGGCGCTGCATTTTTAGTAATATCTGGTCAGAAGTAGGAGTAGCCAAGAATCGAGAGTAGCAATACATTGGTATATATTTTACTCATGTATTAGTAAAAGGTCATACAAAACAAAATTACTCAGGTAAAAATGTATTTTGGTAAAAAGTCTTCTAAAATAGCATCTTTTACTAATTAATAATAATAATAATAAAAAAACAGAGCAGAAGAAAATTATTTCCAAATCTAATTTTATTCACATAAACGCTGCTGAAACCTTTTCTTGAACTAGATTAGAACAGTGCAAAGTGCTTCCTTTGAAATATCTACTGTTTACTATCATCACTCATCCACCAAAATGCTCATCAGGCTCAAAAGGTAGAAAAGGACAAAGAAACAATTAAGCTTGTGTATAAAAAAATGTTTACTGTGTGTATTTATCTGGGGAAGATGGGGTACTGAAGTACTTACCTTAAAATAATATTACTCAAGAAGTAAAAAAAGCAGAGTAGAATGAATCTCCTCATAGAACTGCATTTTTTATATAATCAAGTAAGCATAACAGAGTAAATGTAACTATTTCAGTACCCAATGGTAAACAGTGATCCTACGACTGAACACATTTTTTAAATATATATAAAGATCTTTGCAACACAAGAACATTCTGGTTGCACTGCAAGCTTCCTCCACTTTGGTCTTGGCAAAAAAAAAAAAAAAAATCACTTATGAATTTCCTATTTTATGATATGGTTCAGGATGCAGCTAAGAATTTCAGCAGTTGCAGTCTACATGTTAAAAATACACTGAAAAAATAGGAAAAATATCATAGTTTGGACAGACAAAGTTACAGAAAGTCTCCACCATCAGAATACAATTTATTAGAAGTTCGATTGGCTGGAGGTGACTGTCACATACACTTTGGATCCAGCTACGTTTTACACTCTCCTCTTGCTCTGGTGTGATTAGAGACAAGCAGAGAGATGGACCCCTGAAGAGCCTGCAAATTAAAGTTATGACACCTGAAGAGGGGTACCGGGAAAAGGGAAAATAAGGGGAAATCAAAAAGTAGAAAGGTAGGATACAGACTGTGTTACAGTGAAAATGGCATCTGTGGCTCACCCCAACTTTTCTTCCCCCCGGTCTTCTCCTTCCCATCTCCGTTCGTGCTATTCCTCGCTGCAACTTGGTCCAATTACAGAACCCTTTCTTACAGCAATATTGTATTACAAAGCTGTGTGTATGACAATTGTCTATACATCTCGATCCGATCCTGAAGAGCACTGTTTTTTGGAGAGTGCCTTCATCAAGGTAAAATTTGTGTTTTGCTGCTAATCTCTGTAGCGCTTCCTCGATCTCCCCTCCACCCCACCCCCCACTGGCAAAGCTTTGATGCCTCTATGGAGTAAACGCTACTGGCATGAATCAAATTCAATTAAATGATTTTCAATAAGAAAGGCTGCCAGTTATCAACAGTGCTCATTTGCACACTGTGACCTTGGTAAAGTGTGTGTGTGTGTATGGTTGTGTGTGTGCATGCGTGCATGTGTGTGCGTGTGCGTGTGTGTGTGTGTGGTATTAGCATTTTCTGAGCCGCAGGGTAGGAAGTGAGGATGAAGAGCAGCTAAGAACGCACAGTGGGTGTTACGGCTTCAGATGAAAGGGAGGAAGGGCCCAAATGCATGACAAGGGAGGAAGGAGGGGGGGATGGCTTTATTTAAGCTAATGCACAACTGCAAAAATTAGGCAGGCTAACAAATACACAGGAGGAGGGTGACGCAGGAATTCCAGGAATAACAGAAAGATTTGGAAACTAAATGAGCCACTAACAGCGAATGTTGAATAGTCTTGCATAGGCAGCGTCGGCAGGGAATACAGACAACTGACAGCTGAAAGGGCAAAAATGCTGGACTCCAGACAGCACACGTGGGGGACTAATTGGTAACTGAAACCAGAGGAAGAAAAAAAAAAACTGTCAAAAGGGCACAAAGACATAAGGTGACAACGCAAGAGAAATAAGGAAAACAGTCTTCGAAATAAAACTGTGCAGCATAGAACACCTCAGATCTGACCTTTTTCCCACAAAGGTGACTTTCTTAACATACCTTGAAAAGTTTCATCTTAAGCCACAAACAACAAAAATAATCTCTTACCCTACAACAACAAAGTCTAAGAATCTTTGAAATATTATTGTTTTTATAACGTCAATGCGTTACAGTCCGAAAAACAATCTGGTGTGAATGTCTGATAATACTTGTCAGAAAGCATCTCGTGCACTAATGATCATATGTGGCTAATGCATACAGGTGCTGGTCATAAAATTAGAATATTGTGATAAAGTTCATTATTTTCCAT
>NW_015113113.1:138335-154558 GCF_001443285.1 Poecilia latipinna | reverse complement strand
TACATTTAACAGGTTTTAAAATAGTTAATGGTTAATCACCTTGACATAATGGCTAGTGTGTTAAACCTATGATTAGGAAACGTCTTTTTATTCATTGGAATAGTTGCGAATTTAATCACACTGAGTGTGAAAACACCTCCAATGAAGGAATACTTTTATCTATGAGAGCAGATTTATTTTTTTTTTAGTTTTACATTCATGGTATTACTTGTCTAAAGAATGTGGTTTGAAAATTATAATCCTCGTTCTTTACTAGTTACCTTGCACGACATGGCCTGAATTACTTCTATGTTTGCGTCAAACTGGCTGATAAGGCCCCTGTGACAGCTCCTCCCTCTGAAACCGCTTGCTGCTGCGAGCGGAGAAGAGTTTTCTTCTGATGCCTTCAAGAGACACGAACAAGGAGCTTCTGACCAGCCGACAAAAACCAGAACTGATCACCCACTGGGTTCAGTTTTGCAAAATGCTATTGACTACATGGGTTCCCACATTAGGCTAAGTTGGTACAAGGTTTATGCTTCATCGTTCCTTTGAGTCATACCGTTCTGAATCCAAAGAGGGGATCCAGGGCTTTGGAAAAAAAACAGTGAATTTAACTGTCTTCCAGTCTCCATGTGACCTTCTGGCAGAAACGCCTGCTATTCTGGTGAGTTTTCCCAGTCAGCCAAACTAATGAAATGGGAAAGTGCAGTTGCATGATTACAAGTCCAACCCACTTTCAGTCTAACTAATCCTAAAAAGAAGCAAGGCATGGCATTGGAAAATAACGCCGTTATGTTCCAACACCAGCTGTAGTTTACTTTCTTGTATTTTGAGTGATAAAATGAAAAAAAAAAATCTAGCATTTCCACATAGATCACATGAGCTAAGTTCTTACAAATAGTCTGATTTTGTCTTATTTTACATAATGGCATCTAACAAATTATTGAAGTGTAAAAATATCAGACTTCAACATTCTCTCAGAGATACATGAAAGTCTCTATGGAATGTAGAAAATGACTAAATAAACCCTGTACTTTCTTAGGCGTCTCATTAAAACAGTTGAAAACAAAGAACCCGTAACATGGAAATTCTTTGTGGTTTAACATTAAAACAAATGGGCCGTGACTTTTTGCAGCAAAAACAGAAGCTATCCAAAAAACTGAAACATGTAGCCGTACTTGTATGCTTTTAGACAAGGGTCTAAAATTGATCAGCATTCGTTCAAATTGGGCAAATACATTACAAATAAAATAGGCTGCGTATGAATATAAATGTAAAATGGATGGTGACAAAAAAACTGCAATATGAAACTTGTTTTTAATAAAGAATAATATCCTTCAAGATATATAAAATAGCATCTAAATGGGCCCAGAACCCATTTTCTTTCTTTTTTTTTTTAATAATCAGATGAACTAAAGAAACCAGCCTCGTCAAGATCTACTGCAGCCAGATATTGCTTAGAATCTCTGGGCACTTGTCTCACAGTGTGATTCAGGGTCAGGGTATGATTACTGATGAAGAGGAGCTGATAAGAAAGATTCACTCTAACTAAGGGCAAGGTCACCTCCCACTGCGGAGAAATGCAGATGTGATGAGACAGGGATTAGAGACTTTCTCCTGCCCACACATGCAGGTACACACAGGAAACTGGGTTCCACATAGGAGCGGTGGTAAAACACATCCATTTACAGTGCCTACCAAAAGTACTCCATCCCTCTTAGCATGTCAAAACTTTCTCTCATCACATCAAAAACACTTGAGAGTGGTTAACTGGTACTTTACGTGGCAGACCAGCACAAAGTAGAGCATAAGCATGAGCATGCAAAAAGTGTGCTTTTATTTTTTACTCCGACAAATCTGTAAACCAAGTTGTGCATTTCAGCCCCCTGAGGTCAAGTCATTTCATTTGTTTGTATCCGAAATGTCACTATTTTGTTCATGATCCAAATTTTATGACCATAGATGATGGTAGACATGTGGACCGACTGGTGAAATGAGGGCCTTGCCTTTCAGCTCACCTCCTAGATTAAGTGGATGTCTGAGTTTTGGTAGGTTTGGAGGTGCGCTATACTCAACGAAACGTTTGTAAAGAACTGTAGCTGATGATGTCATCTCTAAATTTTAGACCAAACTGAAAAAAAAGACCAGAAATATCTTTTGCACATCACCAATGATGATGCGCTTGATCACATGATTATAAATGAGCAGCACTCCAGTGACTTTAAGACTAAGATACTCTCTTGATAAGAAAAAAAAAAAAAAAAAAAAAAAGACCAAACTTACATGCGACTGCTAGGCGGAATCTTCCGTCCATCTCTGAACCAGGTAACTTGCGGCTGGGGGAAACTCCGAATCCGTGGTGCTGGAATAACGGCGCCCTCCCCCTGGGAGACGGACTGAGTGCGCTCACCCTCTTCGAAACTGCCCATAACTAGAAGGAGACAAATAAACCACAAAAACAAAGTCAAGCAGGGCCAGAGGGCATGACAGGTAACACAGGAGTGTTGAAAAGCCACACATATAGGGTCACTGAAACAAATGTCGCTCTCTTTCCTTTTGTGACCTCAGGGCTGCTGCCATTTGCTTTGAGCTCTAAAATGTTACTTTGACAGACAGAGTAGAGCTGTTACTATGGTTTCCACATCAAATCATGAAAGGTTTTTTTTCCAGAGGCAACATGTAATGAGTCACAAAGGGACATTAAGGGGAAGCTAAATTGACTTTACGTTGGATCTTATTTTTCTCCCTTTTCCATAGCTTTTTTTCTCACATTTGTTTCATATTTTGACTTCTTATGAAAAAAAAAAAATAAAAAATACTGCAACAATATTCCTGGTGCTTCAAAGACAGGTGTTAAAGGAGATCTTTGTTTTTTTTTTTTTTTTCCTTTCCCCTGATCTGATGCAGTCAATAAGACAAAATGACACAGGGGAAGAATCATATCTTTGCTTCTTTAATTTGAGAGGGGATAATAAAGAAAACTCATCTGAAATGAATGAATCAGTACATCAAAATGTCAATTAAGTCTAGGAAACAGTTTGGATGTATTTATGTCTGAAATGTGCCGAGATCAAGGTGAGAGACTTCAAACCAGCGATGCTGGAGTGCTTGTGTATTGATGAAAATGTTATTCTACCTTCTCCCGCTCTTTTTCAAAGAGAATAACAAAAAGAGGTAATCTGGCTTTGCACCGTAGCCGTGGTGCTTAGCTTAAATGAAAATCTGGCGAGTCTGCAAATCCCCCTGACTTTGATCTGCAGTTTTTGTGATGGGATGTCCTCCTCCCCTACCTTCCCCAATCTGTAATACCTTTCTGTGTTTCCGTTTCTCTAGGGTGTGTCTTTGCATTCACAGTAGTGCCGCCTCAATGAAGCAGACACCAAAAGGAAATTTCTCTATCTTTTCTTCCACTCCCATCCTTTTCTATCCTATCCATTTTTTTTCTCTAGGTGTCCCAAATTCTTTTTTTTTATTTTTTACTTATTTTTGTACTTTGCACCTCCGTCGGAACTCTTCATAGTTTGAGCAACAGATACAAGGACAAAAGAGAATTATGGAAATGAGAGAGATGCAGGAATGTAGAGGAACTGAATGACAGCGGGGTGCAAGCCAAGAAATAAATAGAAAGCCGTGGTGGCCAGAAAACAAAGTCAACAGAGGAAGGAAGTGGCACCACATGGAGCCGGTGAAGGAGGACCCGAAATGCAGCAAACGTGAAAGGAGAAGCAGAAGGAGGGAGTTGCTGACACTAATGTTCTATTTGTCCAGCACTGAAGATGTGGGCCAACGGGGTTTGCTCTACCACGTTTCTCCCTCCCACTTCTTTCTCTGTCACACCTGGCTGACCGCATTGTCAGGTAAACACGTTGCGGGAAATACAATCAAAATGTCCGTGCAACCTGAAGAAGCCAGCAACCAACCCCCCACCCCCAAAAAAAACTGAGGCAGGAGAATGCGTGTAGTTGTGCGTAAGAGGTTGCGGTTAGTCACAACGCGACAGTCCTCCAGACGCCTCTACTGTGCATCTCTAATAGCTTGTTAACGAGAGGAGGAATCTGAGCAGCCTGGAAGCGGCTGGGGGAAAATTTACAGGAATTCAGTGCAGGGGAGCGGCACTTTCCACTAAGAAACAACAGATGTTGTTGACAAAAGAGGGAGTCTGAAATAAGCTGCGGTCATATTGAAATGAAGCAAAGTTAAAAAGAACCATAGCAACTAAAATCAATCTAATGAGAATGCTGAGTGGAACAGCTGTCTGGGTTGATAACACGTTGAATGAGATGCAGGTAGATCTTTCACCCCACCAGCATCTGTCCCTCCCTAGTCAGTCCTTGATACAAAGGCAGCCAAAGAGAATGTGGGCATATTGTGTACTCTGCATGCAATTAAGCACATGCACCCTCCGTCTTGCTGCAGATCCATGTGCTCCCCCATTTGTTCCATTAGTCTGTGCGCGCACTTACAGGCCACTTGTACTTCTGTACGTCTCTGCAGAAGGGCTCCCACCCGATTCCTCACGATGCAGCGGTAGAAGCCAGCATGAGAGCGATCCAGGGAGGGGATTAGGTACCTGCAACACAACAAAAAGACAAACTCTGAAATTGAAAATCACTAATTCAACCGAATAGACAAACGACATCTAACAAGTTTGGGAAAAAGTCTTGGACCCTCATATGGAGCAGTTGAGCAAATGCAAATATTAATCACAGAAAATTAAAAATCTTTGAAAAAATTAAGGGCACAAAGCACAATGAAGCTTAAAGCATTGATTTTAAAAAAGAGGACTTTTTGTTTACTAAGTGTTTCCTGAAGACTGAAGTATTTAGGAGCATAGGGGTAGAGAAGTCTGAATATTAATTCATGCCACACTTTTCAGATCATCTATTTTTTTTAAAAATGAACCATGTATCATTTTCTTTTAACTTCACACGTAAGTGCTTTTTAGGATTCCAGTCTACATCAGTTGTGGTCAGTTGACAATGTGAAATTGTGCTAGGGTAAGAATAGGTTTGGATACTAATATACACTTGGCCACAAAATGATGATTTGTAGTCTGGGACCAATATTGTATGGTGTCGATGCAACATCTGTGAATTTGTATGTCTTTTTATATATATATATATATATATATATATATATATATATATATATATATATATATATATATTGCCACTTGTCGCTGTACTATATGCTCTATACATCAAGCCATCAATAAGCCCGTAGTCTTTCAGCCAAACAGTGTATAACCAAGGCTCTGGATATCTTTTATGACAAAATAATATATCCTCTTTTATTCTAGGGTTGTAGAACCCTAGAATAAAGCACAATGAAACTTAAAGCATTGATTTTAAAAAAGAGGACTTTTTTAAAAATCAGATCTTAAGCAGGTCTTAAGACCTGCTTAAGATCTGGTCTAAGGAGGTTCTAAGATAATGTCCAAGTTACAACTAAACCAAAATGTACAAAACATGTTTTAAACTGCTAGTATTTATTTTAAGAAAATATATGCTGTTAGAATAAAATAAAGCTGTGTCTGAATATACCCTTTCATTTGATTTATAAGGAAACAAAGTAAATGCCTTGCACTGATTAACTGTATATCAGCAGATTTCAGATGTTAGTTTTTTTTGTTTGTTTGTTTTTTTCAGTTTGTGCATGTTGATCCTCATTAATAATAATAATAATAATACCAAGAAGGAAAATTGTTTTCCACCTTACTGGGAAGGATTATGAGGCCATTTCCAAACTGGCTTGAATTTATCATTCCATTTGAGGAACAGGACTCTTAAAATTCAGCCAGCAATATTAATGACAGGACAAAGAACAAGACAGAACAAACATGACTTATTCTGAAGAGTCATCAGGGGAAAATACTCTGCTTTCCAAAAAGAATATAGCAGAACATGTGAGGTTTACAAAGCTGCTTTGAAATAATCTACAAGACTTTTGGGAACATTGCCCTGTAGCAGGGGTGCAACTACATATTATTCAGGTGGATGCGAAAACATAAATCGGCGGTCCCCCCTGCACCCCCCAAAGGAAGGTACGTAAGGGTGAAGGAGCGTAGAAAACATACGGTCGCTCTATCCGTATGAGCGACCGTATGTTTATGCCCCACCCCCCCCAGACGAAGACACGTGAAAGGTAAAACTTGCTACATGTACATTTACATGTGCACGAGGTGAAGGAGCGTAAGGGCGCTGTGAGGTGTATGCGAAGGCATCATCGGAGCGCCGCCCCCTCCAGACGGGGTTTTGACGCCCCCTCTGGTGCAGCGCCCCTATGCGTTGCATGCGCTGCATACCCACTTTTTGCACCACTGCCCTTTAGAATATGAAATCAAGGTAAAAAATATTAGGCAATAGTGTAATGAGTCAATCAAGTTTATTTGTATAGCACATTTCAGCAATAAGGCAGCTTGAAGTGTTTTCCATCATAAAAACACAAGAAAAGTCATAAAAAACCACCATATAGTCAGCAATTGAGAAACCAATAAGAACCATTAAACATTGATTATCAACCATTCATCATCAACAGACATTAAATCATTACACATGTTTGAAGACAGCCAAATACATTTAACATATTGCTACAAACACCTCACATCAACTATGGGGTGTCGGGAATTGAACTTGTTTTGCAGTCTTGGAGGGAAATGCTGCACCATATGTATAACAGCTGTAACATGGCCTAAACAATGATTCTAAATACCGGTGCAAACTTGTAACAGCATGACTGAAAAAAAAAAGACAAAATAATCAGAGCGCAATGGAATGTCAAATCCTGACCACAGTCTGAGAAAATAGCTGTGCAGGACTAAATGTCCACAAACCTCAATGAACTGAAGCAATGTTGGGAAGATAAGTGGGCAAAAATTCCTCAGGAGTGATTTTAGAGAGTGATGAAGTCATACAATTACTGAGAGCTGCTGCTGCTTAATGTGGTGGTACAACAATTTAATTAGGGGTTGTATTTCACCTTTTATCCATTTTTTGTTTCATAAATAATGGCAGTGTCAAATTAGTTCTGTGTTTATGTACCATCAAGAATAGATTCAAATTATTTTAGAATCTGGAAGGGAAATCAGTTTTTTTTATTATTATGATTATTATTTCCAGATGTTTTAAGTTTCCTTTCTCTCGTTTTTATCCATGTATGTCTAACGACGACATGTACCATGTGATAGAGAGACATCAATTTCCATAAGGGAACATCTCAAAGAAATTGTTAAAGTCTTTCTTTCTTCCCTTCTTTGTTTCACAAAAATCCTGGAACTGACTTGGATGTTGCTGCACCATCAACAGGATAACCAATGCCAAAAAAGTCATTATGCCAACGTAAGGACAACTTGCGAACAGACTGTCCTGAAGAGCTATTAGCTTTTACGATAAAAACGTTAAAAAGACAAAGTGTTATTAGAGGAAAACCAAACAGCTGTAACTATTAATTGCATTAAGTTGTCTTTTTATTTACAGATTGCTCATGTCCAAACAACGCAATTTAAGCCTGTATCCTTAGTGCTGCTCGACCTCCTATGAAGCCCTCTTTAGGAGATCATGTACACAGACGGGGCACAGCAGCTTCTATCATTTTAACAACCTCCATATAACTACTAAATGATGCTGCAACGGGGAGATCCACAGGGCGGCTAACTATTTCAACAGCTGAGACTCTCTGGTGGAATCTAAGAGATGGCAGCAAACCAGGCAGAAGTTGTGAATTAGCTCTCACTGAGTTGTACATGCTTAATTTGAAAGTCACTCGAGCACGGGAAGTCTTGTCAAGGAATATCCTTATTGCACGAGGTGAAACATTTTCCTTTAGGAGTCTCCTGACTGCCTTTGCTGTTGCATTCACTCAGTTTTTATCTTGAAGAGTTCTTTTGCAAACAGCATCTGGAAGGTCAGGGCATAATCTTCACTAGTGGGAGGAATCAATGTCTGCTGTAACAACATGTAATTGGATTCAGAAGTCCTCTCTTTGGTAACGTTAATGACGATGATATTTTGGTCTTGATGATGTAAATGAACCAGATGTGTGTGTGTGTGTGTGTGTGTGTGTGTGTGTGTGTGTGTGTGTGTGTGTGTGTGTGTACTAGAGGTATGGTGTAAATTAGGTTTTGGTTAAGGTTGGGAATATGGACTAATAATGGTTTGGGTTAGGGGAAATGTTTGGGTTAAGCATAAATGCAGTTACTAAAATGAACTGAAGTCAATACAAAGTCCTAATATGGGTAGAAACACAGATTTTGTGGGTGGATTTAGGTGGGAAGGGGGCGAGGGGTGTTTCCATGTTCCGACGATGTTCCCTGAGGTGGCGGCTCTTCGTGTGCTTTGGCACGTCGATCCATTTTTCCAAGAAAAGTTTGAATCCATCGTCTCTGAAAAGTTTTAGACAAATAAATATTGCATTCACATTTACGCAGTTCACATATCGACTGTGAAGTAATGTTTGATTGTTGCACCACTGTAGTCTTTAGCTGTACACGTCTGTAACAGGTTCTAAGCCATCTTAAATATAACCCAAACTATGGAAAGCCAGATTCAATTGTATCCCAGCTAAACAAAAGTTTGTGTTTTCATGTCGAGGCAGGAAATGAAACACGATGAGCTGCCTGAATCAAAGTGCTATTAATACTTCATGATCTACGATCCCCATCTTGCCCACCCTTGACCTGGTTTTTACAAAGTAGTGAAATGGCACTTTGGTAAATGCTAACTTCTGTCTCCATCGGTGCGGTTCTGTCAGCATAGAAAACAAGGAGATATATATACTTATCTGAAGTCTGACCTTCAGGGATGGTGGCAAAGGTAAGGGCGTGAATTAAAAGAGCTGCATAGGGATTGACCAGAGCAACATTTCTTAGAACTTGAAAGTTTCCCATTGATGAAGGTAAATAGTCCCATATCTTATGACAGAAAAATACAAAGTAAAAACATAAAATAAATTGAACCGTTATCCTGGTTGTTTGAGTTAAAAAAAAAAAAAAGATAATTTCTTGACATTTTGTCTCCAAAGTGGCAATACATTTTTGTAATTTTTAAAGGAATATTGATTAGAAGTCTTGAGACTTCCTGAAGATGTTTCAGAGTTATTATGTTATAACTGGTACTTTTATAACAGATAAGGTATTGATCATCACTGAGCTTTCTTTTAAGTTTGGAGCTTCTTTTTTTATCTCAGTCATTCATAGAACAGATTTAAGCTCAATAAACAAGTAAAAATAAATAAAATTGTTTCCCTGAAAATGGTGAGGTAGTGAACAGGAACGAAAATGTTTTCAATATTCAAAAATAAACTTTATAAATCCTTCAAAACATCTGCAGACAAACAATAGAGGCCACTTTTTAAAAGTCTGACCTTCAGGGACAGATTAAAACCAATCAAATTAATGTATGGTGTATACAAAAACATTACAATAAACGGGTCAAACTTATTGAAGTACACACTTGGTCATATGTGCAGAGGAGCTGAGCAGCATGGGGAACTGCAGGAGCTGCAGATGAAAACTTGCACCACAGCCATCCCAAAGCTATTGAAACAGATTCCTCAGTGGATTTTTTTTTTTGTCCCAATGAGAAAGTTGGCATACATTTTGATAAGTATATAAATTTGAGCATAAGAGGAAATATTTAATTCAAGATTGTGCAAGCAGTTTTTCAACAGTAAATAAACTTCTAAAAGGGAGGGCAAAGCATAAAGTGTAACAGCGCCTTTTCATTTTTGTTTTATGTTTTTACACCCCTACCTAAGAATGAGACATCGGGATTGGATTTGACAACAAGCTGAATAAATACAAAAAAGTGAATGGGAGAGACGATGTAAATTGTTCAGTCTGAACACATCAGCTTGTCCTGGAAATGGTTTTCTCTAAGTTTAAGAACAGATCAGCTCCTCTCAGCTGAGGTTTCACATGTCCTCTGCGTGTCACACGATTCTCTTGATCCGGAGGGTGTGTAAGCCAAATTTTATTTCTTCATCCTAAAGCAAATCTATGTATAATGATAGATGCATCTAATCTGCCAATCAAGATTTTGATCAATTAATTTTTTGTTTGTTTTCTAAGTACTTCGTCAGAAAAAGGAGGAAAAAAACATGCCTCCAGGCTGTTTGGGATATTTTGGACTTCAACAGCAAAGAAACTTACAAGACATCAAAAGTACATAAAAATACTCTATGTCCAGAACCGTTGGCAGAGTTTACAACCCCCCACCCCAAAAAATCATCACTATTGACAGTGGACTGTCAATAGTAAAAGTTAATTGCCCGAGTTCCCAATCAAGAGTCAGAGTAGTAGTCTACAAGTGTCCATTTCAAATTATTAGCTGATTTATGGTGATCACTGTGTGATCACAGTGTTCTTTCAAAAAACAAACAAAAAGAAAGAAAGAAAGAAAGAAAGAAAGAAAGAAAAAAATGAATTAAATCGTTCCACAAGTTTTGGACATGTTTCCATAGTTGAAAAAAGAATAATCAGAATAAATAGAATAATTTTTACTGTGTTTTTGTGCAATTAACTACATACTCCAGCAATAATTTATTTCCACTATTGTTAGGTAGTTAAATGTTACACATAAATGTTCATTCAGTGTATTACCAATAAACTATTGGTAAAACAAACAAGCACTGTTGGTGAAAAATGAAAACCTGACAGTTTTTTCCCCCTTTAGAAGTTATTTATCTGATTTTCTGATGTGGAATGCTGGGCAGACAGAGATAGTTTTCATTATTTACTCAGTTCACGCACATCTTTTGGCATCAATCTGGACTCATCATTCATGTGTCAAAAAACTAAATCCCCCATTCAAAGCAGCCACCTGTTGGTTAGCTTTTCCACTCACATGTGAAAGTGGCTCACGACGTGCCAACAGCCCAGTTTCAGACCTTGGAAATGCAGATCCAAAGCTCCACTTGAAAACATAATTATGCTAATAAGGCTGACCTCGGTTATGTTAATTGTTTCTACCAAATGTAGAGGGTGATTAGTCAAGCTGGATGTGTTCATTCACAGAGTAAAAGTTTGGCAAGAGTAGAAATTATATATAAATTATAAACAGTCTCTGATATTATTTATGTCTCCAAATGTCTGATTTAAGAATCGGTGTTTTATACAACACATGTATTTCCTTACAAAGTTAACAGCATCTGAAAGACGTCCAAAGGTCTGCATCAAAATACTAACTTTTTTGTTGTTCATCTCTTTACCATGAACTCTATTTACCCATGAGATGCAGTTGCTTTACGTTTTTGAAGCACATCTGAATTTTTTGATTCAGGTCTGCACTTTGACTTGGCGATTCTAACGTAGGACTATTAAATTTGTTGTGACTCTGTCTGTATGTTGTTGTTGTTGTTGTGCTGGAAGGTGAAACCTCTGCTCCGTTTCTTTCGTAACTGAACTCCATCAATCCATCTTCCCATCAAGTCTGACCAGTTTCTCTTTACCTGCTGAGAAGAAAATTATCACAGTATGTTGCCGCCACCACCTTCTCGCACATGTTTGCTGCGCTGCCCATCATGAGTTGGTGGAAACTAAACATGATTCCTAAGTGTTAGGCACAAAGCAAGAAGTCTTCTTTTGTTTCATGAAGATATTTGCTCTTCTTTGTCGGATCAAGAATCAGCGGTTTATTTACATGACGACAATATTCATATTTTGAACAGGGATGGCAGGTGGATTGAATGAAAAAAAAAAGAAAGAAGCCATCTATATGTTAAGCTTGAAAAACCAACACTAAACAGAGGAAATGGACTCAGATTTTATCTTCTTAACGCCCACTCTTCAGCCCTGACCTGTCTCCCTGGGCTGTTTTTAAGCAATCCACACCAAGATATATGCCTGTTACTTCCAAACATGTTTAGAACTGAAATAGCCTTTTGGGTGAGAGGTGAAACAGTTTCAAGAAACCAGAGAAGAAGTCCAGTTGCCTTCCGCTGAATCACTTAGGATTTTCATGACCTGGATGACTGAGAATGGATGCCACATTCTCCGTAATTTTTTATCTGACTTGTTTGCTGTGTTTCTTTGTTTTCCTGACGGTGTTTGTTTACCATCTCAATAGGTTAAGATTTTCAAAGAACAGCTGTAGTTACACTGAAGTTAGACCCAGATTCAATGGCATGAAGGTACTTTCTATTTAATGTCTAAGTCACTTCTGATGGATTGGCCAGGAGGGACTTATTATGAAGTCACACTATACATTTAGGATTTTAATTTATAAAGAAGAAAAACCTACATTATTCTTAACTGTCCAGCACTTCATGTTGGAAATCACACAAAATCCCAATTAAATACGTTGAAGATTTTGGTTCTACTGCAAGGAAAGATTAGAAAGATCAATGGTTCTGAATACCAGTAAAACCTGAGGTTTGATCTGCGCAAATAAATTGACCAAAGAATTTAGTAAACGAATAAAAAACAGGCAAGTGTAACACATTTAATTGAATCCATTAAAAAAAACAACAACAACAACAACAAAAACTACTTCATCCGTGCTTTAAAAGTGGAAGCTATCAAACCAACACAGGGGTGTGGTGACAAATGGCTGGGGGTGTTGAAAAGCTGTTAATATCTCTAACAAAAAAAACAAAACACAACAAAAAAAAAATGAACAGAATCAAAACTCATTACCAGTAACGTCAGTCGGATTCAAGGGTCTAAATGAATCTGTTAGGGCTTAATCAGCTAATCAGAATTTTCTATTAATGATGCGTGACTCCTTTCATATGTTCCATCAGCTAAATTAATACAATTATGTCTATGTGTTCTGGCGAGAAGGAAGAGAGGCAAGTCGAGTGGCTGATGGAGCGCCGTGCGAATGAAACTACAGGACCACATAAAGGTCTTAGTCGGAAAGATTAAGAGGTAAACAGGTGACAGGTGGTGTTGTTGATCCAAGTTTAACCTTACGGTGGCCTACAGAGAATTTACCAACGCGGCAGAACCTTCAGGGTGACTTTAGATAGCGTTCTCACTCATTCTTTGCCTCCCTCTTTCACTCCATCCCTTATATAATGAATACAATTAACCTTTGCGGAGTTGTGCGCGTTGGCAGCAGGTCAGAGGAGCCGGCGGGGAGGCTCGCTGTGTTGGACAGGGATTGATTGATGTTCCTGTGGTCAGCGCACTCCGTCAGATCCCCTTTAATTAGCCCCACTCAGGAGAAATGATTAGACGGAGGAGTGGCAGGGAGACGGATAGAGGGACATAAGAAAAGAGGGAGGAATGAGCTCAGAGAGGGATGGAGAGGGAGGACGGAATAATGAAAATAGAGAAAGATAGAGATGGCTGGTGATAGGTGGCAAGGCTATGATCTGTCATTAAAGTCTGCTGCCAGTTCCCAAGGTTAGTTCCGATACTTTTTTTTTTTCAGAGGTAGCTTAAATTTAACATTTTACAAACTTCAATTTTCAAGCATTAGAAGCCACACTGCAATTACAGCAAATGATCAGTAAAAAAAAAAAAAAAAAAAGCATCAGGCAATGAGGATGACATATTTGTCCCCACTGGAAATGCAATTGCTGTCACTTGAGATTTTTCCTTTTATCCAGATATTTCAAAACCTCTCAGCTAAACAGAGCAATTAATTTGAAACCCGATCTAAAAAAGTGTAATCATTCTGCAATTGCATCATGGAAAAAAAAAAAAAAAATCAGAAACATAGGACAACCTCTGGTCGCTAACTTGTAATTAACTTTTTTTTAATATGTTTTATTTTAATTCTGGAGTTTGGTGCTTTCAGAAAGGCCACTGCCCTCATAAAACAGTTTGATGCTTCTTTACTTCCCCTTAATGAGCTCTTTTACGGCGACGTCACTTTCAACAGCTTGTGCCGCGTAAACAAAAGCAGGTGCAGTGGGAAATTAGCAGTTTTGACAGCCTAATTATTTACTTTATGGATGATGGAAGATGGAAGGCTGCTGATTTTCTAACAGAATGATTATATGTCTTATGTTGTCTCACGGAGCACTTAAAATATCCACACCGTAGATCAACTAGTTCAACTGAATTGTTGGCACATTGGCAGAAAATCAAACCTACGGGTTTCCAGTAACTCACTGAGGCCCAAGCATGTCTGTAAGAACAGATCGATGCCGCGCGCATCGTACATTTAAAAGACGTCTTTCCAAAGCGCATCCAGTCGTGTTCAAAATCTCCTGTAAATTATACAAGTCTTTATTCTGTTCGTTCTTCATAACAACTTACATGCACTAAACATGACAGGTAGAAGAGGTGTTCTGCCTTAGGACACTAGAAATCAATAGTGGTAATTTGTCTAAAAGGCTTTGAGGAGAGCAGCGATTACATGTTCCTTCTGTTATCCTTCTAGGAGGGTAACACACAAAGAGACAACAGTCTGCTGAAGAAAACTTTCATCAACTATTTCTATAGAGTTTTCTTAAATATTCTGTAACGACAAAAGTGGGAAGAAACCCCTGAGAGCAGCTCATAATTAAAATCCGGGTTGAAAATGAAAGTCAATATATACTTCTCGGCCACTATATTAGGCGCCTTCTGCTTTCTCTCCTGTGTTAACCCCTTAACTGTCACCCTCACAAAATGCTTACATGTAAGTCGAAGGGTCCATGAGGACACCGGCGTCATCATGAGGTTAATGTCACAGTGACTTGTCTAAGTCGATATGACTTTCATTATGTTGAACTTGACTTTAATTATGAAGTCATACAACTACTGCACTCTGCCAGTGTCGGGTTCCCTTTGGAAGAAGTCCAGAATTTTTCATAGCACAGATTTTAAAGGGTGATAAAAACACCTGGGGCATTATTCTTTTGGAAGTGACTATCAGAAAAAGAAATGGGGAGGGTGACCAGTGGCGCATTTCCATTCAGTTGGAATGGAAATGTACCAAGAAAATAACTAATTGCTAAATCTGTTAACAAGCAATTTTAATATGTTAAAAATTAATAAAAAAAAAAAAAATATTTGCTTCTATTAATGCTTGACATATTGTGCAACTTTGCTTCAGTTGAGACAGGGAAGATTGTCACTGTTGCTTGAGAGATGGGTGGAGTCTGGAGTTCCAGGATAATCCCGCAAACCTTTATTTTTTTTTAGGAGTTTACAAAAAATTAAGAGTGATTTTTCTACCAAAATTTGTATCCAAAACCTAAACATTTGTGGTAAGACTCGATCATATCTGTTCACAGATTTTCCAATCTTCACTGTCTGTACTCTTGAACTTATTTGTGTCCGTTTGTCAAATGAAATCCCCCCAAAATACATTGATGTCTGAACATTTTTAGGGGTAATTGTACATTCATTTCTTAAAAGGCTTTATTGGCTTTTATTTGAGAGTGGTCAGACAGGAAGGTCGGTAATGAGAGAGGAGGAAGACATGCGGCAAAGGTCATCAGGTCAGGACCTGAACCTGCGACAGCCGCTTTACCCCTGTGCCACCACAGCACCTCATATTTGTATATTCTTAAGGAACTAAACCAAATGTTATATACTGATATTTTCTGTTGATATTTCTAATGGTGTGTATTTGTTGTGCTGTGATTTATAATAATAAAAAAATAATAATGATGCATTGTACTTGTTAGCTGCTTTCAAGACACCTAAGGACACTTTACAAGAAAAAAAAAACAAAAAACAAAAACAATACAACAATACACTACAAATGAAAAGAGATGTAAAAGAAAAATAAACTAACAGAAAAAATAATAATCAAACACTTTTTATCACCTATGATCTAACTGCAATAGGAGGTTTTTATACCCACAGGGTATAATGTAAACATGCCAGAAATTTATCTTTATGTTCCTAATCAACCTAATATGCAGCAGTTACAACCTTCGCAAAAATAATTAGCTTTTATCTGTGATTCAGAAAGAAACTAATGTTCCTAAGAACAGGTTGTTTCACATCTAATTAAATCTAATTCTTTTTAATTGCCGAGAGAGGAGAACAGATTGTTTTTATTTTTCAAAAGGCCATGAACCACAAAAAAAGTCTCCCAGAACATGGGATAAACAAGCCCACATCAGAACAGAACCCTCCGCACACTAGATGGTGGGCATGGTGTGCACATATTAATCTTTTAGTTATACCTCATATTTAAGCATAAACTGAGAAGTCACTTCAGTTATATGTCATTTCTAAGAGTTTTAAAAGTTGTAAATAATTGTGCCACTGTTGATGTGTGGCTATAGGGTGGTGGAATTGGTAGCCCTACAGCCCTGCAGCAAAGTTTTACCCATTGTCAGACTTATCCCTTTAT
>NW_015113113.1:121273-133361 GCF_001443285.1 Poecilia latipinna | reverse complement strand
CTCATCAGGCATGTATTTATAAACAATAATTGTTGCTAAACTGCTTGACTAGTTTTACTAATAATTGCCCTAAGAAAATATTACTGTTATTCATAGTCAAAACCTGACTCCTACCAGCATAACACCTGCCTAAAGCAAAGTGATGCACTGGTAATTGTAGATGCACATAATAAAACCTGTTCATTCTTGGACTTTTGACTCATTCTTCTAAGGCGCAGAAAACAAAGAGTGATGAAGTACAAGAGTAAAAGAGAGGAAAGAAAGTTAAAAAGAAAATCTATTGTGTCTGGAGGCTGTAAAGAAGAAAGTAGGGAGACAGAAAATGGGCTTTTTTTTTTTTAGTTATGGCCAGGAATCCATTAGAAGCATCCAGGGAGAAATGCTGTGTCCAAGCTGTGCCCTGATGTGATGACTTGATGTACTGCGACTGGATGCTGCTCCTGCGCTTCTTTAAAAACTAGACTGATGGTAATAGAGCTACCGTGATGACAAGTTGAAAAACCCTATAAATTCCCAATCAGTTGGTCAGATAATGCTTTTTTTGTCCTAATATGTTTTTCTGTTGAAATATTTGTATTTTTTGTTTCACATGAAGCAGGACATCTAAAAGAAAGAAAGAAGTGAACTGTTGTTGGTGTACAAACTAAAGTTTTGTAAATGTGGAGATATTTCAGTTACATGAGCCAAAGCTACCGATCCCAGGAAGATGCTAAAACAAAATATATATTTTTTTATTAGGTAAAGATTTTTGATTTCATTTGATTTATTTATTAGAGCGTCATGCACCATACTGCGGTGCCCAGCCTACACAGACTTACAAGATACACCTTACATACATCTAAAGGATATCAAGAAGGCCACTGAACAAGATTCCCAAACCTTTATAAGTCATTTGCAAAAAAAAAAAAGAATTCCACAGCAAAAAAGATGAACTATTGACACTATAAAAGTCTGTCTTTGTCACCAAGCTTGGTCATTGAATGTTGCTAATTCAAAAATAGCTTTCATTAAATACCCAACGTAACATATGTGTTGCGGACATCCAAAACAGAGCAGTGCTTTTTTTTTTTTCCCTCATAATACAAAAAAAAATAAAAAAATAAAAAAATAACTGTGAAGTATAGAATGAAACTCATCAGTATCCACATTAAGTTCAGTATACTCACATAAGCGTTTTTCTTCTGGGAAATACGTTTTTAGTCCAGATGCAATCACATTTTTAAGAGTTTGTAATAAAATTTTAGGTAACTCTTTATTTGAAGAGGGGTGAATAAGACTGTAATGACACTGTCATAAACACCTGTCATGAACATGAATAAGCCTTTATGAATATTTATGACTGTTGTCATAAAGCGTCATTCGGTAAATTATGACACTTTTAATACAAAGTTGACATTATTCAAAATGTCTTTGTTATGAAAACTTGACATTAACCAGGAAATCATTACTGTTTAAACTTTACCTTTAATAACATAAAGTTACCTAATTTTTAAAGTACAATCAGTAATACTTTTAGAACAAATTTATATCAGTCATGATTTCTTGGTTAATGTCAAGTTGTCATAACAAAGACATTTTGAATAATGTCAACTTTGTATTAAAAGTGTCATAATTTACCAAATGACGCTTTATGACAAAAGTCATAAATATTCATGAAGGCTTATTCATGTTCATGACAGATGTTTATGACAGTGTCATGTCAGTCTTATTCAACCCCCTTCAAATAAAGTGTTACCAAATTTTATTTAATGGCAGATCAGTAGGGGTTTATTGCTTGTGAAAATGCAGAGTTCCTGAAAATCTATTGTGACTGTCACTTCATCAGATAAAGTAGAAAGGCAAAAAAAAATAAAATAAATAATAATAATAATACTATGCACACACATGCTGACATCTGCTTCTATTTTCCTCCTGCTCTTCCCTCATCTTTATCCAGTTAGCAAGCTGGGTCTGTCATTTCATCCCTTAAGACGTGGAATAATATTGTTTTGAACTTGTGTTAATATGTTCAGTGCTACCATGAAATTATACCTGTTTAGGATGCTTGATGGTAGTTCACATATAAGTGGATTAAACCGAGGCAGAGAGAATGAACAAAGACGGAGGATGAAAGGGAAGTCAAAAGTGCGAAGAGAGGATTGAAGTAGGTCTTTTCAGCAAATGCACGACTTTAAACTAATCTATATATTTGCCTGGAGCACCTACCCGTTCCTTGATTTGGAAATTGTACAAATGTCTCCAATGAATATTTCAGGAGATATCGCCACATTTAATTTCCAGAGACAAGTTATTACCAGAGACACAAAAGTGACACTCGATTACTTTAGCTGTCAAAGTGTTAATCTCATTTTCTGCATTTTTATTTATTTATTTATTTTTTTCCCTTGATGGTTAAAAGCTCTTCTTTTGTTGCAGCTGTACTGTGTGTGTGGGGGGGAGGAAGACGGGGAGGGGGGGAGGGATATTCTCTCCTCAAAAACTGACAACAAGGGAAAAAATGAGCCGGCAGATAAAAATCAAAAGTCCATCAGCATGAATTTAGTCTGCTATGGTTTCAAACCTCTTCCTTTGTGTTTGTTCCAATCTCATTCAGTGAGCATCTGTTGATTAAAAGACTGCATGTTATTTTTTATTTTATTTTTTTTTCGTTTTCTACAATGAAGTAGAAAAATAGGAAAAAGAAAAAAAAAAAGCTTCCTTCTCATGCAAGGAGAGCCCTCACAGTTCAGCAATCCAGCCAAGAACCAATTGACAAACAAAATCACCTCTTGAGATTTTATTAATAATTAACTCTCTTAATTAAGGTTCTAGGCTAACTGGCAGAATAAAGACGAGCAAAGTACCAGGGCCTATAGTCCCCAGACAGAAAGTTGCAGTGATCTGTAGTTGCGCACTTATCGATCAACCAAAGACTCGTGCACAGGCTATTTCTCAAGCGATCATCCCCTCTGATGTTAATCCCATAATTGTGACAAAGTTGAACAGTTAAATTGGTGCGTAATCTACAAAACTGCTTAAAGTGGGTGGGGTGGAGGAGGTGGCAGAGACAGC
The DNA here is from genome assembly GCF_001443285.1 of Poecilia latipinna. NCBI lineage: Eukaryota > Metazoa > Chordata > Actinopteri > Cyprinodontiformes > Poeciliidae > Poecilia > Poecilia latipinna. The sequence continues at coordinate 130,310 of NW_015113113.1, read as the reverse complement.
AGAATGCCGGACAAACACTGTGTGCAGGTACTCTTGAGTGACAGCAGTCAATGCTAATCCAGGTCTCTCCTGAGAGCAGCGTTCCTTACACTGGAACCACTCGCTTTCCTCCTCCAGAACACTTTCTGTCTCACCCGCCTGCCTACGTGTTGAATAATAATGCCCACGCAGGCCTTGCAGAATCGATCGCTCGCCAGAGGACACAAGGTCAAGTCGCACGGTGTCAATATTTAAAGCAGCACTCAGCACCGGGGACCTTATCCATAACCTCATTAATATGGGGGTCTGTGCTGCTCAAATACTCTCTTGGCACAAACAAAAAGGCAGACTTGAGGAATGAGGAAGAGTATGAAGACGAGGCTGCCCTCAGGCACAGCTGTACACAACGTAATATATCACAAAGTCAATTTATTTAATAAACCAGGACATCGATACACACTGCCGTTTTCGATGTTAGCATATTTTCTTTGTCTTTTAAAACAGTGAGACACTACCATTACCTGTGACAGTGTCACCTAATGGTTACATTGTTTCTGAATTCAGAGAAAAATCTTGAGAGGTTAGCCACACATTTATATTCAGACCCCTTTCCTCTGACGCCCATAAATAAAAACCAATACAACTAAGTGCTTCCAGTTACCCATATTGGATATTAAAAGTTGCTTCTTAAAACGGTAGGGGGTTTTGTGCTGAAGGAATGTGGACCAAGGTTAGCTTATAAAGCAATGACCTCTGCTTTAAACATCCCACAGAGCACCATTCAATCCATCACCTGAAATCGGAAAGAGCAATCTACACAGACAAAGCTATCGGAATAATCTGAAAGCCATATCATACGCAGTGCAGGGTAAAAAAAAAACAAAACAAACATTGCATATCATTTCAAATACATTATTATTATAGTGAGAAATGGTTGTGGGACCATAAGAAAGAGAAGCTTGTCAGAGTTTGTGGAAAGACGAATGGAGGTAAGCCTAGCGGGATTTAGCAAAAAAAAACTATAAACTAGGGCAGAGGCTCACCTTGTGGTTTTAATGTATCAAATAGTGATAAAGCTCAAAGGGTATGAACACTTTTGCTCTCTAATCAAGCTTTGCTCCGTGCCTGTCGAGCGCTTGCTTAAAAACATATTCCACCACTCGGTCGTCCACCCAGACTCCCAGTTGAAGAGGCGCTGAAGCTCCAGCGGACTGTGTTGTTTTTCAAGTACAGTCCATTCAAGTCAATTGTTCAGGCATACTGTACTGAACAATTGTCACTTCTGCCCTTTCTACCCAGCTGCCGCCTCCGTCCACTCTGCTCTTATCTATCTCCAGAGAAAGGTGCTCCATCGACAAGGCGGATGTTGCTTGTATGTCCAGCCTCTGTTTTATTTATTTTTATTTTTTTCCCCACATTCATTTGCTCCCTCACATATGAGCACGGCAGCTCAGCTAAGATCAGCCGTGTGTCGGCAAGCTCTCCTTCGGCCCTCCAGTGCTCCATTTACACTGCAGCGGAAGCTCACGGTGCAGACACACTGTTGCCCAAGATAAGAGCAATGTTTGCCACATGATTAGGATCTTCCAGTTACCATTAAAGGCGGTTTATCTGCTACCCTAACCCCCATTCACGCCTCCTGCTTGTTTGCAGCCTCTCCAGAGACAGTGATGGAGGTCACCGAGCCCGGAGGGGAAGGAGTGAGGCAAAGGCAATAAAAATAGAAAAGCTAAATCGAAAGTCATTATTTATTTGGCAAATGCCTGATAAAACAGTAAAGCTCGCTTTGATAATGTACATACGCGGTATTGTAGTGGTTAGTGGAAATGTAGAAAACTAACTACAAAACTTTTTAAGGTGACACAAGGGTTTAACACATGGTGATGCAATTTCACAGTTTTTTTTTTTATCACATTAATTTTAGATAAGCTTAATCTTAAAACATGATGGATGTATAGCATCTAAAGGGAGCGTTAATCAGCAGGATCTAAACGCAATACATAAAATTTCAACGTAAAGGGCATGGGTTAGCTGATTGCAGTGTGAAGCTGTGAGACAAATGCACCAATGGGAGTCAGACTAAACTTCCAGTACATTTCAATATTCAAGGCCCGTGAGGCTGTTGAGTCAGACATGTCTGCGACTTTAAACGAATGGTGAACTATTAAAAGAATGTAACAAGTTTCAGAGCTTAGCAGCACACATCTGCACAAACTCATCAAATGACATTTTGATGAGTTTCTTTATCTGATGTGAGGCAGATAAAAAACAGGTTACCGATGGGTTTGGACAATGTCACTTGGCCACTGTTAAAGAGGGCTGGGCGGGGCTTATATTTAAGGCTCTTCTTAATTTAATAACAAAAATAAATTTTTGAGAAAAAAATAAAATAAAATTACTTCATGAAAAGGTACCTCAATTTTTTTTTCTCCTTTTTAAAAATAATGATAAAAAAAGCTAATCAATGGAATGATTTATTGTCAGAAAAGTGTTTTGGATGTTTCCATTGGAATTTAAGCTTCTTTGATTATGAACTCCAGTTTTTTTTTTTTTTTTTTTTTGAGATCCCTAATCGTTAGCTCCCTCCAGATTTCAAACAAATCCTCAATCCAAAAAGCCAATTAATATTGTACCCAGGTAGAAAACACATGGTGATAAAATTAAATCACTGTAAATCCAAAGTGAGATGGGATAAGAATGCTTTTAGTATCAACTACAACTTTAGTATTAACTATTTGAATCTCTGTGTAAACACAGAGATTCAAAAATGCCACATTTGAACTGCTTGAGAAGTCATAAAATACATAAATTGACTAACTTCATAAAGAGAGCACGGTAAATAAATTATTACATTCATAATCATAATTTATACATATATATTCTCACAATCACCACAAAAATATTGATTAAAATTTGTAGTCATTGCATTTTAAAAGAGTGTACTGTACTGCTGCCACTTCTTTTTTTTTTATATCTTGTAATGGGATCAACAAAACAACATGTTCTCTTATATTTTGCTTTAATGCATTAAATCAGATAATCTTTTTTTCCCTTTGGATTCCAAACACATTATCTTATAAAGGACAAACAGGACTTTATTTATCTTTAATGGTTGATGTGTTCTACATTTAGTTTGTGGATTAAAACAAAGCTTACACAAACAAGTCTAAAGTGTTAGTTGTTTTCTTTAAAGGAAAAGAGGAATCAAGTTAAATTAGAGCAGGAAGAGTGGAAATGAAGGAAAACCAGAAATCAGTATTTGCCGATAGAAGCCTGATTATCTCGAGTAAAAGCTCCCATCTCTATTCACAATGGATGAAACGGTAAAAATGGTTGGGTAGATAATTCAATTTATATGCAACGTAGACGATGACGATTCCAATCATTTCGAATTGATTTTGTACTCACCTGTATTCCAGTGAGAATCGCGTCAGCTCTGTGGTGTTGTGGATCCATTTAAACTCCAGCGGCCAGCTTCCCTCCGCCATGCAGGTCAGCACCAACCGGTTGCGCTCCAGGTGCAGCTGGCTGCGCACCGGTTCCGTCTTGAAATAGGGAGGCACATCATCTGTGGGAAAATTAGGGGAACAAGAAAATTATGATTACAGGGTAGTTTGTAAAAAGACATTGTGCTTCTAAATAAGGTTGATAAGAATAACACCTGAATGAAAGACACACACTCCTAAATTTCACATTTATTTATTTATTTTTCCTTTGAGGAACAAATTAGCACATGATGATCCAGTGCGGGAGATATCCTCAACCAAGAACATTATTTTTTTATTTTTTTTTTATTTTTTTTTTCATGATTCTCACACAAAGCAAGCATATAAGCATTTTCAAAACCTTTTAAATGATCAGTTTTACAGTTGATTATTTAACTTATTCAACTATATGCCTGGGACCTCGTCACGCACACTTTGCAGAAAGAGCCGCAGAGATTCACAGCTCAGGTGGGACAATCTGTTGAAACGGCAACTCCACAAAATTGGCAAACATAGACAAGTGAAAAAGAGGAAAGCTATTTTGAAATAAGAAATTCCATGTGACGTTTCCAGTTAGCACTGTAGAGGACATGAAGCAAATGTGCCGAACGTGTTCAGAGGCTGGAATGCAACGTTTTGGCTTTCATGCAGGTGGTGGGAATCTAACACTGCACGTTGTTTTGAGCGCAGTGTCTCCGCCGTGGAACAAGGCGGCAGCAGGACAAGGAACCATGGATGCTTTTCTTTGGCAGCGTTAGGGAAGATGTGAGATTGACCTGATAACTGAAGACACATCTAAAACACACAGGACGGGGATACTTAAGGTCCAGATTTGGGAACCACTGCTTTAGATCAAAGCATGTGCCTGTGTCAGAATGACCCAGTCAATTTCCAGATCTAAATCCAGCTGAGGCTTGGCTTCACAACTGATGTTCACAAAAACTCTCTATCCAGTCTGAGCTTGATTTATTTTACCAAGTAGATGTATAAAATGTCAAAGTCTCTACATATGGGAAGTGGTTAAGACGTACCCTAGTCGACCTTACATTGCAAGTATTGACTTGAGGTGTTGAATGCAAATTCAAACCACACTTTTTTAGATCTTCGCTTAAGAGTTGTAGAGTTCTGTTTGAGTTTATTACTGGTCCATCACATAAAACCCCAATAAAATTCATTGCATCTTGCATTAGAAAAGCCTTTCACACTTTAGACGAAAACTCCTTCCTCACCACGTCCCATTTGCGGGTACTTAATCCCCCACGATGCACTGCTGCTCGTGCTGCTTGATTTTTGACTCGCTCACAGAGAGACCGCGACGCCCGGCTAACAGCGGAGAGCGAGCGAGGCGTGAAGTCATGAAGCGCCGGTTCCTGCGTCTTGGTGCTCCGTGTGTTTCTGTGTCAGTAACTCACTGGCACAGCGCACCACTCACCCTCTGAGCTGCGCCGAAGCAAACACCAGAGGAGAGGCGCCGAGGAGGAGGTGTGAAATCCTTTGATCATCCTTTTGACTCTGCTCCGTTTCGCTCCGTCTTTCCCTCTCTTGTTGCGATTCCCCCAACATGCTCTGTTGAGTGTGAAGGCACGGGCGGAGGCAGGCCGGTGGAACTTCTCTGGAGGGCGCGAACGCGGCGACGCCGATTTTTATATCTCAATCAAAGGCGCCTCGGAGGGAAGCTGTCAGCCTCCCTCTTGGTTCCAATAGCTCATCCTTTATAAACGGTGTAAAAATGGAGAGCTTACTTGATCATCATTGTAAATATAGAACACATTAATTGGATGGTTGGATAGTATAATTATCAAATTGACTGATAATCAGGCATTGAAATTAAACTGTCAAAATGATCTATGGTGCTGATATTTGGTTCCTCTATCCCGCCTCGGCAAAATTCACTGGAGGTAGAAGGATAAGAGTGAAGGAATGAGGATGAATATATGAGATGAAAGTTAAACAAAGTGAGGGACAAAAGATGATTTATAAGCCTCTCTACCAGTTATAGATTTAGATGTACTACTTGTGGAAGTAATGGCTTAATTCCACCGCTTTCTAAAAGGAAATTAAATGCACAGCCGTCTGTAGGGTACAGTTTTCTTTTAAGGTTGTAAGATATTTTTGTATGGCCGTAGTTTGTATCACAGCTCATCCTCTGCTAATGTGGACTGATAAGAGCATGAACTTTATTTTAAAGGGTTCCTATAAGATGAAACAGCAGGATATAAAGACCAGTTCACTCTGGATATTTTAATCAGTTTAAGTGTTTCGACGTGCTGTTTTTAGTTTCTGAAATGTAGATCAGAAAACAATGACAATTCTCCATCACGACTTGTATCCCTCTTGCATTTGTTCATCAATTAAAATTCAGAACCTGCTGCTGTGATATGTCTCCGCAAGTTTAAAAATATTTCAACTGTGTTGCAATTGAAATATTGCTGGTAGTAAATTATTCTCTTCACACAAGTGCATTTCCTCAGGCCCTGACAAGTGAAGGTATCAAAACACTTTTATAGAAGGCTGGATGGCTAAATAAATAGGGGCCCAATTCAAACCATGTTTGGCAACATAAAAGGGGCAATTTATCTCAACATCACATTTAGAACCATGTAGAAAAGTGGCAGGACTCTCTGGTGTGGCACATTCATGACGCAAAATGGAGTAAACTAGAACATTGTTCAAGTACTTCCATTCATGTTTTGACGAAGGTTGAAAAGCTAAATATATTTCTACAAGTTAAACAGTTGCAGTAACTGTAATTCAATCATTGGCGGACTCTATATTATGTAGATTTTTGCTGTTCTTATGATGTCAGACTTTAGCAGATGACTTTAACGCTTTTTTATTCACATTTCTTACATCTTCCGCTGCGTATTGCCAGGAGGTGGATACATTTATGGGCTTACCTGGATGTGACAAGGAGGGATAAAACCCAAGAACGGCCATGAGGAAATGTTGTCATGCCCGCTGTTAAGCATGGTGAAGAATCTATGATACTTTTATCTGATATTGTTCCAAATGTCCTGGAACAATAGCAGTGAGACCTCTCCAAAAAATACCTTTCAAATAAGAATCTGATGGTCTAAGAAACTATTTTACTTGAGACACAAAACAGAACTTCAACTTTATTTTCTTTGGTGGATGAAGAGGCAGAAAAACTTTTTGCACGCGACTGCAGTATATACTCTGTAAACTTAACCTAATTAACAGGATGCTGTTTATGCAAGATAAGTTATGAACCATCCAGATTTATTTATGTCATTCTAGAGGAGCTGCAAAGACCATAATAGTTTTTTTTTTCTTTGATTGTGAACTCATCTGCTCCTATCAAAATGTAATCGTGGGTCATAAATCAAAGACACACAACAAATATCAAAACGAGAGAGATAAGCCTCAGAAGCATATTTATCTCCATGAATTAATATTGAATAGTCATAAACTCCAGCAACCTACTGAAGCATATTCGTTAGATGCTCCTTGGTTTGACTCCTGACTTTTTGCAACCCCGGTGTGATAACAATACATATTTATAGAAACTACAAGCACACGGAGCAGATTCGATAAAATATCACAACATATTGACCCATCAGATTCAGCTCGCATTGCTACCTTGTGTTCTTTTAGTTCAAAATTGGGCCCTTTGCCATTCTGAAAGTGCTCTGTTCTGTGAAATTCTGATCCCCTGAGCTAGTCAAACACGAAGAAAGCCTCCACACAGCAGAAGTCAAAGCGGAAAAAAAAAAGCCCACCAGTGGAGCGAGGTCTCAGTCAGAGCAAAAACAAGAGAATGGACAACTGAAGTGCGGCAAAAATTAGCACAAATATAAAATGAAAACAAAAACAAGAAGCAAACGATGGAAGACAATTAATGCATTGCTTACACACCCTAGTTAATATGCAAGGTGTTTGTAATGTAACATCATTAGACCATAATCAATCATTTTTAGTTGTTGTATAATTCAATAAAAAAGAGCATTTTTTAAGGAAAATCTTGTTTCTGTGTGAAAAGTAAATTCATGTGACCATCCAAAAATAGACAGCAGGCTTGGAAAAGCTCTATTAAAAAATTATAAAACTTAATAAAATTTTATAGGGTGACGAGTTTGTTTCTGACAAGTTTAAAACAAACTTGTCAGAAAATGGCACTTATATTCTAGAATTAGGTATTCGATATAAATATCTTACCAAATGCGTTTATCCACATTCACAATAAGACTTCACATAACTTCATGTAAATATATAGACATATAGAAATGCACACAGTCTTTCCTTATATCTATAAGAACAGAATATGATGAATACTACCATTCACTACAAGATAAGATATTTAATGTTCAAATGTTTTGCAAATATTCACTCCTTTGGAATTTGATGCCTGAAACACGTTCAGGACAGGGGCAACTAAAGACTGGGAAATTTAGGAATGGTCAAAAAACACTTGTTTGGAACATTTCACAGATTACCAGGTCAGTTGGAAACAAGCGAGTGTCCGGGTGGGATATAGAGGGAGCATCCACAAACAGCTCAGTAATTCACAAGCAAGAACATGGCGAGGTTCACTAGACTGTGAAAAACTGGACAAACAGTCCAACATTTTAAAAGCAATGTTTCCCAACATTACAACTGTAAAAAAAAAAGTAAATAAATAAATAAAAAAAAAATAAAACAAAAGGGGATTTCTTCATCTACAGTCTGTAATATGATCAAAAGATTCAGAAAACCTGGAGAAATCTCTGCAAGCAAGCGACAAGGCTGAAAAGCAATCTTAACCACATGGGCTCAGGGACATTTCAGGAAGCCGAACACAGTTCATCACTACGTGCAAACGTGCAAGTTAAAAATCCACCGTCAAAAGCGAAAGCCGCATGTCAACAACACCCAGAAACAACGCTGGATTCTCTTGGCCCGATCTCATCTGAGACAGACTGACGAGTCCACATTTCAAATTGTTTTTTCTTTGGAAATCATAGACATCTCGTCCTTTTGGGGCAGAGAGGGAAAAGACTGTCCAGATTGCCATCAGTGAAAAGTTGAAAAGCTGAACCGAAATTTTAACATTACTGCAGTATACTCCAAGAAAAAAAAATGTGTAAGGTGTAAAAGAAGGTTAGATTTGTTCATAAAATGATACAAAACAAGCTTGTCAGAAAATGGCACTTAAATTCTAGAATTAGGTATTCGAAATAAATATTTTCCCAAATGCGTTTATCCACATTCACGATAAGACTTGACATTAAGTATGTCATTATACATTTCCCAATTTGAAAAAGCAAAGTATATTCTAATGCACTTATTTCAAGGTAATCTCCCACTTCTTCCCTGTGTGCTGCCTTCTCAACACATACGCATTAGCTTATGGCAGGGATGGCTCATTTGCATGCTGCTCAGCCTGGAGGATTCTCCCAGTGGCCGTGGCCCAGGTCGACTCATAGCTGGGACATGTTAGTTTGTGCGCCCCATGCACAGGTTAGTGTGTCACCATCACAACCACTTCTGCAGAACACGGTCTATTGAATCAGCTCACTCATTAATGAGAACGCTCTCAGGTACAAATGCATGCCCCTGGGTGAGGATTTATAACT